>NC_092735.1:5852155-5991266 GCF_047496885.1 Scyliorhinus torazame
CCCCCCCAGCGTCCCCTCTCTTCCCCCCCAGCGTCCCCTCTCTTCCCCCAGGCCCCCAGCGTCCCCCTCTTCCCCCCCAGCGTCCCCTCTTCCCCCCCAGCGTCCCCCTCTTCCCCCCAGCGTCCCCCTCTTCCCCCCCAGCGTCCCCCTCTTTCCCCCCCAGCGTCCCCTCTTCCCCCCCAGCGTCCCCCTCTTCCCCCCAGCGTCCCCCTCTTCCCCCCCCAGCGTCCCCCTCTTCCCCCCCAGCGTCCCCCTCTTCCCCCCCAGCGTCCCCCTCTTCCCCCCAGCGTCCCCCTCTTCCCCCCCAGCGTCCCCCTCTTCCCCCCCAGCGTCCCCCTCTTCCCCCCCAGCGTCCCCCTCTTCCCCCCAGCGTCCCCCTCTTCCCCCCCAGCGTCCCCCTCTTCCCCCCCAGCGTCCCCCTCTTCCCCCCCAGCGTCCCCTCTTCCCCCCAGCGTCCCCCTCTTCCCCCCCAGCGTCCCCTCTTCCCCCCCAGCGTCCCCCTCTTCCCCCCAGCGTCCCCCTCTTCCCCCAGCGTCCCCCTCTTCCCCCCAGCGTCCCCCTCTTCCCCCCCAGCGTCCCCTCTTCCCCCCCAGCGTCCCCCTCTTCCCCCCCAGCGTCCCCCTCTTCCCCCCCAGCGTCCCCCTCTTCCCCCCCAGCGTCCCCCTCTTCCCCCCAGCGTCCCCCTCTTCCCCCCCAGCGTCCCCTCTTCCCCCCCAGCGTCCCCTCTTCCCCCCAGCGTCCCCCTCTTCCCCCCCAGCGTCCCCCTCTTCCCCCCCAGCGTCCCCCTCTTCCCCCCCAGCGTCCCCCTCTTCCCCCCCAGCGTCCCCCTCTTCCCCCCCAGCGTCCCCCTCTTCCCCCCCAGCGTCCCCCTCTTCCCCCCCAGCGTCCCCCTCTTCCCCCCCAGCGTCCCCCTCTTCCCCCCCAGCGTCCCCCTCTTCCCCCCCAGCGTCCCCCTCTTCCCCCCCAGCGTCCCCCTCTTCCCCCCAGCGTCCCCCTCTTCCCCCCCAGCGTCCCCTCTTCCCCCCAGCGTCCCCCTCTTCCCCCCAGCGTCCCCCTCTTCCCCCCAGCGTCCCCCTCTTCCCCCCCAGCGTCCCCCTCTTCCCCCCCAGCGTCCCCCTCTTCCCCCCCAGCGTCCCCCTCTTCCCCCCCAGCGTCCCCCTCTTCCCCCCCAGCGTCCCCCTCTTCCCCCCAGCGTCCCCCTCTTCCCCCCCAGCGTCCCCCTCTTCCCCCCAGCGTCCCCCTCTTCCCCCCCAGCGTCCCCCTCTTCCCCCCCAGCGTCCCCCTCTTCCCCCCCAGCGTCCCCCTCTTCCCCCCCAGCGTCCCCCTCTTCCCCCCCAGCGTCCCCCTCTTCCCCCCCAGCGTCCCCCTCTTCCCCCCCAGCGTCCCCCTCTTCCCCCCAGCGTCCCCCTCTTCCCCCCCAGCGTCCCCCTCTTCCCCCCCCAGCGTCCCCCTCTTCCCCCCAGCGTCCCCCTCTTCCCCCCCAGCGTCCCCCTCTTCCCCCCAGCGTCCCCCTCTTCCCCCCCAGCGTCCCCCTCTTCCCCCCCAGCGTCCCCCTCTTCCCCCCCAGCGTCCCCCTCTTCCCCCCCAGCGTCCCCCTCTTCCCCCCCAGCGTCCCCCTCTTCCCCCCCAGCGTCCCCCTCTTCCCCCCAGCGTCCCCCTCTTCCCCCCCAGCGTCCCCCTCTTCCCCCCAGCGTCCCCCTCTTCCCCCCCAGCGTCCCCCTCTTCCCCCCCAGCGTCCCCCTCTTCCCCCCCAGCGTCCCCCTCTTCCCCCCCAGCGTCCCCCTCTTCCCCCCCAGCGTCCCCCTCTTCCCCCCCAGCGTCCCCCTCTTCCCCCCCAGCGTCCCCCTCTTCCCCCCCAGCGTCCCCCTCTTCCCCCCCAGCGTCCCCTCTTCCCCCCCAGCGTCCCCCTCTTCCCCCCCAGCGTCCCCCTCTTCCCCCCCAGCGTCCCCCTCTTCCCCCCCAGCGTCCCCCTCTTCCCCCCCAGCGTCCCCCTCTTCCCCCCCAGCGTCCCCCTCTTCCCCCCCAGCGTCCCCCTCTTCCCCCCCAGCGTCCCCCTCTTCCCCCCCAGCGTCCCCCTCTTCCCCCCAGCGTCCCCCTCTTCCCCCCCAGCGTCCCCCTCTTCCCCCCAGCGTCCCCCTCTTCCCCCCCAGCGTCCCCCTCTTCCCCCCCAGCGTCCCCCTCTTCCCCCCCAGCGTCCCCCTCTTCCCCCCCAGCGTCCCCCTCTTCCCCCCCAGCGTCCCCCTCTTCCCCCCCAGCGTCCCCCTCTTCCCCCCCAGCGTCCCCTCTTCCCCCCCAGCGTCCCCCTCTTCCCCCCAGCGTCCCCCTCTTCCCCCCCAGCGTCCCCCTCTTCCCCCCCAGCGTCCCCCTCTTCCCCCCCAGCGTCCCCCTCTTCCCCCCCAGCGTCCCCCTCTTCCCCCCCAGCGTCCCCCTCTTCCCCCCCAGCGTCCCCCTCTTCCCCCCCAGCGTCCCCCTCTTCCCCCCCAGCGTCCCCCTCTTCCCCCCCAGCGTCCCCCTCTTCCCCCCCAGCGTCCCCCTCTTCCCCCCCAGCGTCCCCCTCTTCCCCCCCAGCGTCCCCCTCTTCCCCCCCAGCGTCCCCCTCTTCCCCCCCAGCGTCCCCCTCTTCCCCCCAGCGTCCCCTCTTCCCCCCAGCGTCCCCCTCTTCCCCCCCAGCGTCCCCCTCTTCCCCCCCAGCGTCCCCCTCTTCCCCCCCAGCGTCCCCCTCTTCCCCCCCAGCGTCCCCCTCTTCCCCCCCAGCGTCCCCCTCTTCCCCCCAGCGTCCCCCTCTTCCCCCCCAGCGTCCCCCTCTTCCCCCCAGCGTCCCCCTCTTCCCCCCCAGCGTCCCCCTCTTCCCCCCCAGCGTCCCCCTCTTCCCCCCCAGCGTCCCCCTCTTCCCCCCCAGCGTCCCCCTCTTCCCCCCCAGCGTCCCCCTCTTCCCCCCCAGCGTCCCCCTCTTCCCCCCAGCGTCCCCCTCTTCCCCCCCAGCGTCCCCCTCTTCCCCCCAGCGTCCCCCTCTTCCCCCCCAGCGTCCCCCTCTTCCCCCCCAGCGTCCCCCTCTTCCCCCCCAGCGTCCCCTCTTCCCCCCCAGCGTCCCCCTCTTCCCCCCCAGCGTCCCCCTCTTCCCCCCCAGCGTCCCCCTCTTCCCCCCCAGCGTCCCCCTCTTCCCCCCCAGCGTCCCCCTCTTCCCCCCCAGCGTCCCCCTCTTCCCCCCCAGCGTCCCCCTCTTCCCCCCCAGCGTCCCCCTCTTCCCCCCAGCGTCCCCCTCTTCCCCCCAGCGTCCCCCTCTTCCCCCCCAGCGTCCCCCTCTTCCCCCCCAGCGTCCCCCTCTTCCCCCCAGCGTCCCCTCTTCCCCCCCAGCGTCCCCCTCTTCCCCCCCAGCGTCCCCCTCTTCCCCCCCAGCGTCCCCCTCTTCCCCCCCAGCGTCCCCCTCTTCCCCCCCAGCGTCCCCCTCTTCCCCCCCAGCGTCCCCCTCTTCCCCCCAGCGTCCCCCTCTTCCCCCCAGCGTCCCCCTCTTCCCCCCCAGCGTCCCCCTCTTCCCCCCCAGCGTCCCCCTCTTCCCCCCCAGCGTCCCCCTCTTCCCCCCCAGCGTCCCCCTCTTCCCCCCCAGCGTCCCCCTCTTCCCCCCAGCGTCCCCCTCTTCCCCCCCAGCGTCCCCCTCTTCCCCCCAGCGTCCCCCTCTTCCCCCCAGCGTCCCCCTCTTCCCCCCCAGCGTCCCCCTCTTCCCCCCCAGCGTCCCCCTCTTCCCCCCCAGCGTCCCCCTCTTCCCCCCCAGCGTCCCCCTCTTCCCCCCCAGCGTCCCCCTCTTCCCCCAGCGTCCCCTCTTCCCCCCCAGCGTCCCCCTCTTCCCCCCAGCGTCCCCCTCTTCCCCCCCAGCGTCCCCCTCTTCCCCCCCAGCGTCCCCCTCTTCCCCCCCAGCGTCCCCCTCTTCCCCCCCAGCGTCCCCCTCTTCCCCCCCAGCGTCCCCCTCTTCCCCCCCAGCGTCCCCCTCTTCCCCCCCAGCGTCCCCCTCTTCCCCCCCAGCGTCCCCCTCTTCCCCCCCAGCGTCCCCCTCTTCCCCCCAGCGTCCCCCTCTTCCCCCCCAGCGTCCCCCTCTTCCCCCCAGCGTCCCCCTCTTCCCCCCCAGCGTCCCCCTCTTCCCCCCAGCGTCCCCCTCTTCCCCCCCAGCGTCCCCCTCTTCCCCCCCAGCGTCCCCCTCTTCCCCCCCAGCGTCCCCCTCTTCCCCCCCAGCGTCCCCCTCTTCCCCCCCAGCGTCCCCCCTCTTCCCCCCCAGCGTCCCCCTCTTCCCCCCCAGCGTCCCCCTCTTCCCCCCCAGCGTCCCCCTCTTCCCCCCCAGCGTCCCCCTCTTCCCCCCCAGCGTCCCCCTCTTCCCCCCCAGCGTCCCCCTCTTCCCCCCCAGCGTCCCCCTCTTCCCCCCCAGCGTCCCCCTCTTCCCCCCCAGCGTCCCCCTCTTCCCCCCCAGCGTCCCCCTCTTCCCCCCCAGCGTCCCCCTCTTCCCCCCCAGCGTCCCCCTCTTCCCCCCCAGCGTCCCCCTCTTCCCCCCCAGCGTCCCCCTCTTCCCCCCCAGCGTCCCCCTCTTCCCCCCCAGCGTCCCCCTCTTCCCCCCCAGCGTCCCCCTCTTCCCCCCCAGCGTCCCCCTCTTCCCCCCCAGCGTCCCCCTCTTCCCCCCCAGCGTCCCCCTCTTCCCCCCCAGCGTCCCCCTCTTCCCCCCCAGCGTCCCCCTCTTCCCCCCCAGCGTCCCCCTCTTCCCCCCCAGCGTCCCCCTCTTCCCCCCCAGCGTCCCCCTCTTCCCCCCCAGCGTCCCCCTCTTCCCCCCCAGCGTCCCCCTCTTCCCCCCCAGCGTCCCCCTCTTCCCCCCCAGCGTCCCCCTCTTCCCCCCCAGCGTCCCCCTCTTCCCCCCCAGCGTCCCCCTCTTCCCCCCCAGCGTCCCCCTCTTCCCCCCCAGCGTCCCCCTCTTCCCCCCCAGCGTCCCCCTCTTCCCCCCCAGCGTCCCCCTCTTCCCCCCCAGCGTCCCCCTCTTCCCCCCCAGCGTCCCCCTCTTCCCCCCCAGCGTCCCCCTCTTCCCCCCCAGCGTCCCCCTCTTCCCCCCCAGCGTCCCCCTCTTCCCCCCCAGCGTCCCCCTCTTCCCCCCCAGCGTCCCCCTCTTCCCCCCCAGCGTCCCCCTCTTCCCCCCCAGCGTCCCCCTCTTCCCCCCCAGCGTCCCCCTCTTCCCCCCCAGCGTCCCCCTCTTCCCCCCCAGCGTCCCCCTCTTCCCCCCCAGCGTCCCCCTCTTCCCCCCCAGCGTCCCCCTCTTCCCCCCCAGCGTCCCCCTCTTCCCCCCCAGCGTCCCCCTCTTCCCCCCCAGCGTCCCCCTCTTCCCCCCCAGCGTCCCCCTCTTCCCCCCCAGCGTCCCCCTCTTCCCCCCCAGCGTCCCCCTCTTCCCCCCCAGCGTCCCCCTCTTCCCCCCCAGCGTCCCCCTCTTCCCCCCCAGCGTCCCCCTCTTCCCCCCCAGCGTCCCCCTCTTCCCCCCCAGCGTCCCCCTCTTCCCCCCCAGCGTCCCCCTCTTCCCCCCCAGCGTCCCCCTCTTCCCCCCCAGCGTCCCCCTCTTCCCCCCCAGCGTCCCCCTCTTCCCCCCCAGCGTCCCCCTCTTCCCCCCCAGCGTCCCCCTCTTCCCCCCCAGCGTCCCCCTCTTCCCCCCCAGCGTCCCCCTCTTCCCCCCCAGCGTCCCCCTCTTCCCCCCCAGCGTCCCCCTCTTCCCCCCCAGCGTCCCCCTCTTCCCCCCCAGCGTCCCCCTCTTCCCCCCCAGCGTCCCCCTCTTCCCCCCCAGCGTCCCCCTCTTCCCCCCCAGCGTCCCCCTCTTCCCCCCCAGCGTCCCCCTCTTCCCCCCCAGCGTCCCCCTCTTCCCCCCCAGCGTCCCCCTCTTCCCCCCCAGCGTCCCCCTCTTCCCCCCCAGCGTCCCCCTCTTCCCCCCCAGCGTCCCCCTCTTCCCCCCCAGCGTCCCCCTCTTCCCCCCCAGCGTCCCCCTCTTCCCCCCCAGCGTCCCCCTCTTCCCCCCCAGCGTCCCCCTCTTCCCCCCCAGCGTCCCCCTCTTCCCCCCCAGCGTCCCCCTCTTCCCCCCCAGCGTCCCCCTCTTCCCCCCCAGCGTCCCCCTCTTCCCCCCCAGCGTCCCCCTCTTCCCCCCCAGCGTCCCCCTCTTCCCCCCCAGCGTCCCCCTCTTCCCCCCCAGCGTCCCCCTCTTCCCCCCCAGCGTCCCCCTCTTCCCCCCCAGCGTCCCCCTCTTCCCCCCCAGCGTCCCCCTCTTCCCCCCCAGCGTCCCCCTCTTCCCCCCCAGCGTCCCCCTCTTCCCCCCCAGCGTCCCCCTCTTCCCCCCCAGCGTCCCCCTCTTCCCCCCCAGCGTCCCCCTCTTCCCCCCCAGCGTCCCCCTCTTCCCCCCCAGCGTCCCCCTCTTCCCCCCCAGCGTCCCCCTCTTCCCCCCCAGCGTCCCCCTCTTCCCCCCCAGCGTCCCCCTCTTCCCCCCCAGCGTCCCCCTCTTCCCCCCCAGCGTCCCCCTCTTCCCCCCCAGCGTCCCCCTCTTCCCCCCCAGCGTCCCCCTCTTCCCCCCCAGCGTCCCCCTCTTCCCCCCCAGCGTCCCCCTCTTCCCCCCCAGCGTCCCCCTCTTCCCCCCCAGCGTCCCCCTCTTCCCCCCCAGCGTCCCCCTCTTCCCCCCCAGCGTCCCCCTCTTCCCCCCCAGCGTCCCCCTCTTCCCCCCCAGCGTCCCCCTCTTCCCCCCCAGCGTCCCCCTCTTCCCCCCCAGCGTCCCCCTCTTCCCCCCCAGCGTCCCCCTCTTCCCCCCCAGCGTCCCCCTCTTCCCCCCCAGCGTCCCCCTCTTCCCCCCCAGCGTCCCCCTCTTCCCCCCCAGCGTCCCCCTCTTCCCCCCCAGCGTCCCCCTCTTCCCCCCCAGCGTCCCCCTCTTCCCCCCCAGCGTCCCCCTCTTCCCCCCCAGCGTCCCCCTCTTCCCCCCCAGCGTCCCCCTCTTCCCCCCCAGCGTCCCCCTCTTCCCCCCCAGCGTCCCCCTCTTCCCCCCCAGCGTCCCCCTCTTCCCCCCCAGCGTCCCCCTCTTCCCCCCCAGCGTCCCCCTCTTCCCCCCCAGCGTCCCCCTCTTCCCCCCCAGCGTCCCCCTCTTCCCCCCCAGCGTCCCCCTCTTCCCCCCCAGCGTCCCCCTCTTCCCCCCCAGCGTCCCCCTCTTCCCCCCCAGCGTCCCCCTCTTCCCCCCCAGCGTCCCCCTCTTCCCCCCCAGCGTCCCCCTCTTCCCCCCCAGCGTCCCCCTCTTCCCCCCCAGCGTCCCCCTCTTCCCCCCCAGCGTCCCCCTCTTCCCCCCCAGCGTCCCCCTCTTCCCCCCCAGCGTCCCCCTCTTCCCCCCCAGCGTCCCCCTCTTCCCCCCCAGCGTCCCCCTCTTCCCCCCCAGCGTCCCCCTCTTCCCCCCCAGCGTCCCCCTCTTCCCCCCCAGCGTCCCCCTCTTCCCCCCCAGCGTCCCCCTCTTCCCCCCCAGCGTCCCCCTCTTCCCCCCCAGCGTCCCCCTCTTCCCCCCCAGCGTCCCCCTCTTCCCCCCCAGCGTCCCCCTCTTCCCCCCCAGCGTCCCCCTCTTCCCCCCCAGCGTCCCCCTCTTCCCCCCCAGCGTCCCCCTCTTCCCCCCCAGCGTCCCCCTCTTCCCCCCCAGCGTCCCCCTCTTCCCCCCCAGCGTCCCCCTCTTCCCCCCCAGCGTCCCCCTCTTCCCCCCCAGCGTCCCCCTCTTCCCCCCCAGCGTCCCCCTCTTCCCCCCCAGCGTCCCCCTCTTCCCCCCCAGCGTCCCCCTCTTCCCCCCCAGCGTCCCCCTCTTCCCCCCCAGCGTCCCCCTCTTCCCCCCCAGCGTCCCCCTCTTCCCCCCCAGCGTCCCCCTCTTCCCCCCCAGCGTCCCCCTCTTCCCCCCCAGCGTCCCCCTCTTCCCCCCCAGCGTCCCCCTCTTCCCCCCCAGCGTCCCCCTCTTCCCCCCCAGCGTCCCCCTCTTCCCCCCCAGCGTCCCCCTCTTCCCCCCCAGCGTCCCCCTCTTCCCCCCCAGCGTCCCCCTCTTCCCCCCCAGCGTCCCCCTCTTCCCCCCCAGCGTCCCCCTCTTCCCCCCCAGCGTCCCCCTCTTCCCCCCCAGCGTCCCCCTCTTCCCCCCCAGCGTCCCCCTCTTCCCCCCCAGCGTCCCCCTCTTCCCCCCCAGCGTCCCCCTCTTCCCCCCCAGCGTCCCCCTCTTCCCCCCCAGCGTCCCCCTCTTCCCCCCCAGCGTCCCCCTCTTCCCCCCCAGCGTCCCCCTCTTCCCCCCCAGCGTCCCCCTCTTCCCCCCCAGCGTCCCCCTCTTCCCCCCCAGCGTCCCCCTCTTCCCCCCCAGCGTCCCCCTCTTCCCCCCCAGCGTCCCCCTCTTCCCCCCCAGCGTCCCCCTCTTCCCCCCCAGCGTCCCCCTCTTCCCCCCCAGCGTCCCCCTCTTCCCCCCCAGCGTCCCCCTCTTCCCCCCCAGCGTCCCCCTCTTCCCCCCCAGCGTCCCCCTCTTCCCCCCCAGCGTCCCCCTCTTCCCCCCCAGCGTCCCCCTCTTCCCCCCCAGCGTCCCCCTCTTCCCCCCCAGCGTCCCCCTCTTCCCCCCCAGCGTCCCCCTCTTCCCCCCCAGCGTCCCCCTCTTCCCCCCCAGCGTCCCCCTCTTCCCCCCCAGCGTCCCCCTCTTCCCCCCCAGCGTCCCCCTCTTCCCCCCCAGCGTCCCCCTCTTCCCCCCCAGCGTCCCCCTCTTCCCCCCCAGCGTCCCCCTCTTCCCCCCCAGCGTCCCCCTCTTCCCCCCCAGCGTCCCCCTCTTCCCCCCCAGCGTCCCCCTCTTCCCCCCCAGCGTCCCCCTCTTCCCCCCCAGCGTCCCCCTCTTCCCCCCCAGCGTCCCCCTCTTCCCCCCCAGCGTCCCCCTCTTCCCCCCCAGCGTCCCCCTCTTCCCCCCCAGCGTCCCCCTCTTCCCCCCCAGCGTCCCCCTCTTCCCCCCCAGCGTCCCCCTCTTCCCCCCCAGCGTCCCCCTCTTCCCCCCCAGCGTCCCCCTCTTCCCCCCCAGCGTCCCCCTCTTCCCCCCCAGCGTCCCCCTCTTCCCCCCCAGCGTCCCCCTCTTCCCCCCCAGCGTCCCCCTCTTCCCCCCCAGCGTCCCCCTCTTCCCCCCCAGCGTCCCCCTCTTCCCCCCCAGCGTCCCCCTCTTCCCCCCCAGCGTCCCCCTCTTCCCCCCCAGCGTCCCCCTCTTCCCCCCCAGCGTCCCCCTCTTCCCCCCCAGCGTCCCCCTCTTCCCCCCCAGCGTCCCCCTCTTCCCCCCCAGCGTCCCCCTCTTCCCCCCCAGCGTCCCCCTCTTCCCCCCCAGCGTCCCCCTCTTCCCCCCCAGCGTCCCCCTCTTCCCCCCCAGCGTCCCCCTCTTCCCCCCCAGCGTCCCCCTCTTCCCCCCCAGCGTCCCCCTCTTCCCCCCCAGCGTCCCCCTCTTCCCCCCCAGCGTCCCCCTCTTCCCCCCCAGCGTCCCCCTCTTCCCCCCCAGCGTCCCCCTCTTCCCCCCCAGCGTCCCCCTCTTCCCCCCCAGCGTCCCCCTCTTCCCCCCCAGCGTCCCCCTCTTCCCCCCCAGCGTCCCCCTCTTCCCCCCCAGCGTCCCCCTCTTCCCCCCCAGCGTCCCCCTCTTCCCCCCCAGCGTCCCCCTCTTCCCCCCCAGCGTCCCCCTCTTCCCCCCCAGCGTCCCCCTCTTCCCCCCCAGCGTCCCCCTCTTCCCCCCCAGCGTCCCCCTCTTCCCCCCCAGCGTCCCCCTCTTCCCCCCCAGCGTCCCCCTCTTCCCCCCCAGCGTCCCCCTCTTCCCCCCCAGCGTCCCCCTCTTCCCCCCCAGCGTCCCCCTCTTCCCCCCCAGCGTCCCCCTCTTCCCCCCCAGCGTCCCCCTCTTCCCCCCCAGCGTCCCCCTCTTCCCCCCCAGCGTCCCCCTCTTCCCCCCCAGCGTCCCCCTCTTCCCCCCCAGCGTCCCCCTCTTCCCCCCCAGCGTCCCCCTCTTCCCCCCCAGCGTCCCCCTCTTCCCCCCCAGCGTCCCCCTCTTCCCCCCCAGCGTCCCCCTCTTCCCCCCCAGCGTCCCCCTCTTCCCCCCCAGCGTCCCCCTCTTCCCCCCCAGCGTCCCCCTCTTCCCCCCCAGCGTCCCCCTCTTCCCCCCCAGCGTCCCCCTCTTCCCCCCCAGCGTCCCCCTCTTCCCCCCCAGCGTCCCCCTCTTCCCCCCCAGCGTCCCCCTCTTCCCCCCCAGCGTCCCCCTCTTCCCCCCCAGCGTCCCCCTCTTCCCCCCCAGCGTCCCCCTCTTCCCCCCCAGCGTCCCCCTCTTCCCCCCCAGCGTCCCCCTCTTCCCCCCCAGCGTCCCCCTCTTCCCCCCCAGCGTCCCCCTCTTCCCCCCCAGCGTCCCCCTCTTCCCCCCCAGCGTCCCCCTCTTCCCCCCCAGCGTCCCCCTCTTCCCCCCCAGCGTCCCCCTCTTCCCCCCCAGCGTCCCCCTCTTCCCCCCCAGCGTCCCCCTCTTCCCCCCCAGCGTCCCCCTCTTCCCCCCCAGCGTCCCCCTCTTCCCCCCCAGCGTCCCCCTCTTCCCCCCCAGCGTCCCCCTCTTCCCCCCCAGCGTCCCCCTCTTCCCCCCCAGCGTCCCCCTCTTCCCCCCCAGCGTCCCCCTCTTCCCCCCCAGCGTCCCCCTCTTCCCCCCCAGCGTCCCCCTCTTCCCCCCCAGCGTCCCCCTCTTCCCCCCCAGCGTCCCCCTCTTCCCCCCCAGCGTCCCCCTCTTCCCCCCCAGCGTCCCCCTCTTCCCCCCCAGCGTCCCCCTCTTCCCCCCCAGCGTCCCCCTCTTCCCCCCCAGCGTCCCCCTCTTCCCCCCCAGCGTCCCCCTCTTCCCCCCCAGCGTCCCCCTCTTCCCCCCCAGCGTCCCCCTCTTCCCCCCCAGCGTCCCCCTCTTCCCCCCCAGCGTCCCCCTCTTCCCCCCCAGCGTCCCCCTCTTCCCCCCCAGCGTCCCCCTCTTCCCCCCCAGCGTCCCCCTCTTCCCCCCCAGCGTCCCCCTCTTCCCCCCCAGCGTCCCCCTCTTCCCCCCCAGCGTCCCCCTCTTCCCCCCCAGCGTCCCCCTCTTCCCCCCCAGCGTCCCCCTCTTCCCCCCCAGCGTCCCCCTCTTCCCCCCCAGCGTCCCCCTCTTCCCCCCCAGCGTCCCCCTCTTCCCCCCCAGCGTCCCCCTCTTCCCCCCCAGCGTCCCCCTCTTCCCCCCCAGCGTCCCCCTCTTCCCCCCCAGCGTCCCCCTCTTCCCCCCCAGCGTCCCCCTCTTCCCCCCCAGCGTCCCCCTCTTCCCCCCCAGCGTCCCCCTCTTCCCCCCCAGCGTCCCCCTCTTCCCCCCCAGCGTCCCCCTCTTCCCCCCCAGCGTCCCCCTCTTCCCCCCCAGCGTCCCCCTCTTCCCCCCCAGCGTCCCCCTCTTCCCCCCCAGCGTCCCCCTCTTCCCCCCCAGCGTCCCCCTCTTCCCCCCCAGCGTCCCCCTCTTCCCCCCCAGCGTCCCCCTCTTCCCCCCCAGCGTCCCCCTCTTCCCCCCCAGCGTCCCCCTCTTCCCCCCCAGCGTCCCCCTCTTCCCCCCCAGCGTCCCCCTCTTCCCCCCCAGCGTCCCCCTCTTCCCCCCCAGCGTCCCCCTCTTCCCCCCCAGCGTCCCCCTCTTCCCCCCCAGCGTCCCCCTCTTCCCCCCCAGCGTCCCCCTCTTCCCCCCCAGCGTCCCCCTCTTCCCCCCCAGCGTCCCCCTCTTCCCCCCCAGCGTCCCCCTCTTCCCCCCCAGCGTCCCCCTCTTCCCCCCCAGCGTCCCCCTCTTCCCCCCCAGCGTCCCCCTCTTCCCCCCCAGCGTCCCCCTCTTCCCCCCCAGCGTCCCCCTCTTCCCCCCCAGCGTCCCCCTCTTCCCCCCCAGCGTCCCCCTCTTCCCCCCCAGCGTCCCCCTCTTCCCCCCCAGCGTCCCCCTCTTCCCCCCCAGCGTCCCCCTCTTCCCCCCCAGCGTCCCCCTCTTCCCCCCCAGCGTCCCCCTCTTCCCCCCCAGCGTCCCCCTCTTCCCCCCCAGCGTCCCCCTCTTCCCCCCCAGCGTCCCCCTCTTCCCCCCCAGCGTCCCCCTCTTCCCCCCCAGCGTCCCCCTCTTCCCCCCCAGCGTCCCCCTCTTCCCCCCCAGCGTCCCCCTCTTCCCCCCCAGCGTCCCCCTCTTCCCCCCCAGCGTCCCCCTCTTCCCCCCCAGCGTCCCCCTCTTCCCCCCCAGCGTCCCCCTCTTCCCCCCCAGCGTCCCCCTCTTCCCCCCCAGCGTCCCCCTCTTCCCCCCCAGCGTCCCCCTCTTCCCCCCCAGCGTCCCCCTCTTCCCCCCCAGCGTCCCCCTCTTCCCCCCCAGCGTCCCCCTCTTCCCCCCCAGCGTCCCCCTCTTCCCCCCCAGCGTCCCCCTCTTCCCCCCCAGCGTCCCCCTCTTCCCCCCCAGCGTCCCCCTCTTCCCCCCCAGCGTCCCCCTCTTCCCCCCCAGCGTCCCCCTCTTCCCCCCCAGCGTCCCCCTCTTCCCCCCCAGCGTCCCCCTCTTCCCCCCCAGCGTCCCCCTCTTCCCCCCCAGCGTCCCCCTCTTCCCCCCCAGCGTCCCCCTCTTCCCCCCCAGCGTCCCCCTCTTCCCCCCCAGCGTCCCCCTCTTCCCCCCCAGCGTCCCCCTCTTCCCCCCCAGCGTCCCCCTCTTCCCCCCCAGCGTCCCCCTCTTCCCCCCCAGCGTCCCCCTCTTCCCCCCCAGCGTCCCCCTCTTCCCCCCCAGCGTCCCCCTCTTCCCCCCCAGCGTCCCCCTCTTCCCCCCCAGCGTCCCCCTCTTCCCCCCCAGCGTCCCCCTCTTCCCCCCCAGCGTCCCCCTCTTCCCCCCCAGCGTCCCCCTCTTCCCCCCCAGCGTCCCCCTCTTCCCCCCCAGCGTCCCCCTCTTCCCCCCCAGCGTCCCCCTCTTCCCCCCCAGCGTCCCCCTCTTCCCCCCCAGCGTCCCCCTCTTCCCCCCCAGCGTCCCCCTCTTCCCCCCCAGCGTCCCCCTCTTCCCCCCCAGCGTCCCCCTCTTCCCCCCCAGCGTCCCCCTCTTCCCCCCCAGCGTCCCCCTCTTCCCCCCCAGCGTCCCCCTCTTCCCCCCCAGCGTCCCCCTCTTCCCCCCCAGCGTCCCCCTCTTCCCCCCCAGCGTCCCCCTCTTCCCCCCCAGCGTCCCCCTCTTCCCCCCCAGCGTCCCCCTCTTCCCCCCCAGCGTCCCCCTCTTCCCCCCCAGCGTCCCCCTCTTCCCCCCCAGCGTCCCCCTCTTCCCCCCCAGCGTCCCCCTCTTCCCCCCCAGCGTCCCCCTCTTCCCCCCCAGCGTCCCCCTCTTCCCCCCCAGCGTCCCCCTCTTCCCCCCCAGCGTCCCCCTCTTCCCCCCCAGCGTCCCCCTCTTCCCCCCCAGCGTCCCCCTCTTCCCCCCCAGCGTCCCCCTCTTCCCCCCCAGCGTCCCCCTCTTCCCCCCCAGCGTCCCCCTCTTCCCCCCCAGCGTCCCCCTCTTCCCCCCCAGCGTCCCCCTCTTCCCCCCCAGCGTCCCCCTCTTCCCCCCCAGCGTCCCCCTCTTCCCCCCCAGCGTCCCCCTCTTCCCCCCCAGCGTCCCCCTCTTCCCCCCCAGCGTCCCCCTCTTCCCCCCCAGCGTCCCCCTCTTCCCCCCCAGCGTCCCCCTCTTCCCCCCCAGCGTCCCCCTCTTCCCCCCCAGCGTCCCCCTCTTCCCCCCCAGCGTCCCCCTCTTCCCCCCCAGCGTCCCCCTCTTCCCCCCCAGCGTCCCCCTCTTCCCCCCCAGCGTCCCCCTCTTCCCCCCCAGCGTCCCCCTCTTCCCCCCCAGCGTCCCCCTCTTCCCCCCCAGCGTCCCCCTCTTCCCCCCCAGCGTCCCCCTCTTCCCCCCCAGCGTCCCCCTCTTCCCCCCCAGCGTCCCCCTCTTCCCCCCCAGCGTCCCCCTCTTCCCCCCCAGCGTCCCCCTCTTCCCCCCCAGCGTCCCCCTCTTCCCCCCCAGCGTCCCCCTCTTCCCCCCCAGCGTCCCCCTCTTCCCCCCCAGCGTCCCCCTCTTCCCCCCCAGCGTCCCCCTCTTCCCCCCCAGCGTCCCCCTCTTCCCCCCCAGCGTCCCCCTCTTCCCCCCCAGCGTCCCCCTCTTCCCCCCCAGCGTCCCCCTCTTCCCCCCCAGCGTCCCCCTCTTCCCCCCCAGCGTCCCCCTCTTCCCCCCCAGCGTCCCCCTCTTCCCCCCCAGCGTCCCCCTCTTCCCCCCCAGCGTCCCCCTCTTCCCCCCCAGCGTCCCCCTCTTCCCCCCCAGCGTCCCCCTCTTCCCCCCCAGCGTCCCCCTCTTCCCCCCCAGCGTCCCCCTCTTCCCCCCCAGCGTCCCCCTCTTCCCCCCCAGCGTCCCCCTCTTCCCCCCCAGCGTCCCCCTCTTCCCCCCCAGCGTCCCCCTCTTCCCCCCCAGCGTCCCCCTCTTCCCCCCCAGCGTCCCCCTCTTCCCCCCCAGCGTCCCCCTCTTCCCCCCCAGCGTCCCCCTCTTCCCCCCCAGCGTCCCCCTCTTCCCCCCCAGCGTCCCCCTCTTCCCCCCCAGCGTCCCCCTCTTCCCCCCCAGCGTCCCCCTCTTCCCCCCCAGCGTCCCCCTCTTCCCCCCCAGCGTCCCCCTCTTCCCCCCCAGCGTCCCCCTCTTCCCCCCCAGCGTCCCCCTCTTCCCCCCCAGCGTCCCCCTCTTCCCCCCCAGCGTCCCCCTCTTCCCCCCCAGCGTCCCCCTCTTCCCCCCCAGCGTCCCCCTCTTCCCCCCCAGCGTCCCCCTCTTCCCCCCCAGCGTCCCCCTCTTCCCCCCCAGCGTCCCCCTCTTCCCCCCCAGCGTCCCCCTCTTCCCCCCCAGCGTCCCCCTCTTCCCCCCCAGCGTCCCCCTCTTCCCCCCCAGCGTCCCCCTCTTCCCCCCCAGCGTCCCCCTCTTCCCCCCCAGCGTCCCCCTCTTCCCCCCCAGCGTCCCCCTCTTCCCCCCCAGCGTCCCCCTCTTCCCCCCCAGCGTCCCCCTCTTCCCCCCCAGCGTCCCCCTCTTCCCCCCCAGCGTCCCCCTCTTCCCCCCCAGCGTCCCCCTCTTCCCCCCCAGCGTCCCCCTCTTCCCCCCCAGCGTCCCCCTCTTCCCCCCCAGCGTCCCCCTCTTCCCCCCCAGCGTCCCCCTCTTCCCCCCCAGCGTCCCCCTCTTCCCCCCCAGCGTCCCCCTCTTCCCCCCCAGCGTCCCCCTCTTCCCCCCCAGCGTCCCCCTCTTCCCCCCCAGCGTCCCCCTCTTCCCCCCCAGCGTCCCCCTCTTCCCCCCCAGCGTCCCCCTCTTCCCCCCCAGCGTCCCCCTCTTCCCCCCCAGCGTCCCCCTCTTCCCCCCCAGCGTCCCCCTCTTCCCCCCCAGCGTCCCCCTCTTCCCCCCCAGCGTCCCCCTCTTCCCCCCCAGCGTCCCCCTCTTCCCCCCCAGCGTCCCCCTCTTCCCCCCCAGCGTCCCCCTCTTCCCCCCCAGCGTCCCCCTCTTCCCCCCCAGCGTCCCCCTCTTCCCCCCCAGCGTCCCCCTCTTCCCCCCCAGCGTCCCCCTCTTCCCCCCCAGCGTCCCCCTCTTCCCCCCCAGCGTCCCCCTCTTCCCCCCCAGCGTCCCCCTCTTCCCCCCCAGCGTCCCCCTCTTCCCCCCCAGCGTCCCCCTCTTCCCCCCCAGCGTCCCCCTCTTCCCCCCCAGCGTCCCCCTCTTCCCCCCCAGCGTCCCCCTCTTCCCCCCCAGCGTCCCCCTCTTCCCCCCCAGCGTCCCCCTCTTCCCCCCCAGCGTCCCCCTCTTCCCCCCCAGCGTCCCCCTCTTCCCCCCCAGCGTCCCCCTCTTCCCCCCCAGCGTCCCCCTCTTCCCCCCCAGCGTCCCCCTCTTCCCCCCCCAGCGTCCCCCTCTTCCCCCCCCAGCGTCCCCCTCTTCCCCCCCCAGCGTCCCCCTCTTCCCCCCCAGCGTCCCCCTCTTCCCCCCCAGCGTCCCCCTCTTCCCCCCCAGCGTCCCCCTCTTCCCCCCCAGCGTCCCCCTCTTCCCCCCCAGCGTCCCCCTCTTCCCCCCCAGCGTCCCCCTCTTCCCCCCCAGCGTCCCCCTCTTCCCCCCCAGCGTCCCCCTCTTCCCCCCCAGCGTCCCCCTCTTCCCCCCCAGCGTCCCCCTCTTCCCCCCCAGCGTCCCCCTCTTCCCCCCCAGCGTCCCCCTCTTCCCCCCCAGCGTCCCCCTCTTCCCCCCCAGCGTCCCCCTCTTCCCCCCCAGCGTCCCCCTCTTCCCCCCCAGCGTCCCCCTCTTCCCCCCCAGCGTCCCCCTCTTCCCCCCCAGCGTCCCCCTCTTCCCCCCCAGCGTCCCCCTCTTCCCCCCCAGCGTCCCCCTCTTCCCCCCCAGCGTCCCCCTCTTCCCCCCCAGCGTCCCCCTCTTCCCCCCCAGCGTCCCCCTCTTCCCCCCCAGCGTCCCCCTCTTCCCCCCCAGCGTCCCCCTCTTCCCCCCCAGCGTCCCCCTCTTCCCCCCCAGCGTCCCCCTCTTCCCCCCCAGCGTCCCCCTCTTCCCCCCCAGCGTCCCCCTCTTCCCCCCCCAGCGTCCCCCTCTTCCCCCCCCAGCGTCCCCCTCTTCCCCCCCCAGCGTCCCCCTCTGCCCCCCCAGCGTCCCCCTCTTCCCCCCCCCCTCCCCAGCGGCCCCCTCTTCTCCCCCCCCCCCCCTCCCCAGCGCCCCCCCCCCCCCCCCAACACACACACGCGCACCTTTCGCCTCTTATCTTGAATCCATGTTCCCTGGCTCTAGGATTCTCCACTGGGGGAAACAATTTTATGCTGTCCGCTCTGATCTATGATTCTATCTCTTCATCTCATAATTTTGAACACCTCAATTAAATCACCCATTAGCCTTCTTTGTTGCAAGGAAAATAACATTCTTAATGTTCTTGTGTTACAGTCATACGATCTCAAATATATCAGTAAATTAATAATAACACAGAATGCCTGTGGGTCAAGAGCAACGTCCACTTTTGCGGTACAGGTTTGTTAGTATTGGACCTGTGGGGTTCTAGGCACAGTGGCTCTGTTGTTGCAAGAGGATTTGAGTACAGGAGTAAAGATGTCTTGGAGAGACTGCACCTGGAGTGTTATGTCCTGATTTGGCCATCCTGCCTCAGGAAGGCTGCACCTCTCATTGAGGGGATGCAGCAATGGTTCACCAGAGTGATACCTGGAATGGGCGGGACTGTCCCAATGAGGAAAGATTGAGGAGACTGGCCTTAGATTGTCTGTGAAGTTTGGAATGAGTGGTGATGTCATTGAAGTGTAAACATTTTTTACAGGTCTCAAAAGGATGGGATAAGGTTTAGAACCAAGGGGCACCATAGAATAGGTCGGCCATTTAACACTGAAATGAGCAGCAATTTCTTCACTTGGCGTGGTGAATCTTTGCGGTACTTTATCCTAGAAGGCTGTCTATGCCTTGGGGCCGGGGCAATGGGTCACGGACGACACCATGGCATAGCTGCCTCACAGCGCCAGGGACCTGGGTTCAATTCTGGCCTTGGGTGACTGCGTTTTCTGCCCATGACTGCGTGGGTTTCCTCTGGGTGCTCCAATTTCCTCCCACAGTCCAGAGTGCAAGATAGGTGGATTGGCCAACTCTTGTTGGGTCAACCAAATATAAGAAAGGGAACAAACTTGGGGATAAAGCAGAAAAGGCCGCTCCTGATAGGGACACTGCCCGAACTAACAAAGATCAACGGAAACTTAAAAACGTCAAAAGAGAGTGCAATTAAAGGGATCACTAAAGCACTCCAACCCCTGCATGCTCCCTTTCTAGGGACACCAGCGCAGGTTCACAAGGAGGTCCTCCGCCTTCCCCACCCCTCTCTGCACCAGGTGCCTGTCGATCAGGAGCACGGGGCTGAAGTGCAAACAAAACCTCAACAAAATATTTTTCAGAAAACTAAAAAGGGAATTCATCCTATAACATGTAACAGAGGCGTGGTCCACGGACTCCCAAGGCCGCAAAAATGCAGACTCCTTGGGAGTTTGTGAACCGGTGCGATCGGTGATTGTACAGCACTGCTGCATGCAGCATCCTCTGCCCCAGGTCCACAAGATTGAGGGGGAGGACTCCTCCTCTGCCGCCAGATGGCAACAAGGCGTGTTCAGGCAACAGACGAGGATAAGGAGGTGAAGGGTGAGCAGCATCCCGTACAGGAAATCCCTCCGTGCAGTGTGAAAAGGTACACGGAGGTTATTTCTGAGCCAGCTAGCATTGTGGGGCACCAGCCCCCGAGGGAGGTATTGGGGTTTGAGGCCATTGTGGATTTCCTTCTGAGCAGGGGTTTGCTCAGACGGGAGACCACACACATCTGCGCAGCCTCCAGACCGCGAGTCCGAGCACAACCGTTTTGAGGTCTCGGATGGCATTGCCTGCGAGCCGGACGCAGATAGTTAGCATTGTGCTAACTCATGAGGTGTTGTCCAGCCAACCCCTCCGCCACCAAGCACATCCCCAATCCTGGTCACCCCGGCAGCCACAGCTCGCTCCTCCACCAGCCACTCAAAATGGTATTGCCGGAGGTGCAGATTCCTGAGGTGTGGCTCCCTGACGACAGCTACCACTCCTGACGGGGCTGGAGCTGTGGCGCGAGGTGACCATGTTCCAGATTTTGAGCAGGTCCTGGTAAAACACTGGTAGCACCTGCAGAGGGTGACAAAGATCCTGCAGATCTAAGAACAGGAGCTGCACGTCATAATTCAGGCCGTGCACCTGGCGGAAGAAATGCGTCACTAGGGCACACCATTGTGGAGGGGCTCAACGTAAAGATATCGCTGCAGGATCTGAAGACAGAAGGTCCCCATCTGGGTGCGAAGGCACACCAGTGCCTGACCACCTTCCCTAAGTGGGAGACTCCGAACTTTAGAAGCGACCCAGTGCAGTCTCGTATCCCAAGAAAAGCTCTACAAGACTCGACGAGCATTCTCTGGAGCTCTGTGACAAAGTCAGGTGGAGGGGTGAAAGTGACCAGCCGGTACCGCAACATGCAGGCTATCAACTGGTTTGTGACGAGAACCCGACCCCTGTAAGACCGCACCCAGCGTAGTCCTGTCCAGTGTCTCAAGCGAGCGGTGACCTTTGCCTCCAGCTCCTGCCAGTTAGCCAGCCAGGATTCCTCAGCCAACCGAAGATGGACTCCCAAGTGGAGGATGCTGGTCCTGCTCCAGATGAAAGGCCTGCGCTCCTCTGGGTTCATCTGCCACGGACCACCCAGGAGTCCAGAGCACTTGGGCCCAGTTGATCCTGGCAGAGGACGGGTCGGAGTTCGCAGCCTTGCACTTTTGCAGGGTCGATGGACATGAGGAGCACGTCATCAGTGTAAGTTGAGAGGACCACCCCAGTTCCTGGCCCATGCAGAACCAGTGCCGAGAATCTCCTCCGCAGGTAAGGCTCTGACGCACTCTAGCAAAGTGAAGGGGTGCTGTCAGGGACCCATTAACCTGAATGAGACTCTGGCATTGTACACAAGTCGGATTCAGGCGTCGCAATGCATACCAGACCAGAATGCTTGCCGAGACCCGAATAAATATTCGTGATCCACCCTGTCAAACGCCTTCTTCAGATTTCTGTCTCCTGTCGACCTCCTCGCTGCTCCTGACAGAAGGCAGGCACCTGAGTCTTGCCCACGTCCCACCTTAGCCTCACGGAATGAAAGCCTCCCCGCTTCCTTCTCCAGCCGGCCCAGAAGTGACGATACAAACCTAGGAACCGCTCGCCCTCCAGCAGGTTGTGCCAGTACGCAGACCGCGACTGAGCATGAGACCTGGTGAGCCCCGCCCACATCAGACTGTGATCCGAGCATAGCACCCTCTGGTCCGAGCACACCACCATCTGCACAGAGGCCGTTGGGGCAAGTACGCTCATGAAATATAAAGGCATGTCGATTTCAGGACCCTCCGACCCCTAGGCCTCAAAGGTGAAGGTGCTGGAGTCAGGATGGAGAGTATGCCGGGTGTCCACCAAGTCGAAGACCCAACGAGATTCCTTAACTTGACCACTGCACAATGGCCGCACTGGGTACTGAGGTGGTCCCTTGTCCTGAGGGTACAATTAAAGCATGTCCCTGTTATTGATATTGAGGCTGGCTATGGTGACCTCCTTGTCAGCAGTAAGGTGCCACCTTAACTGTCACTTTTTTAGTACAGAGGAACGCATGCTGCTCCGCTCTCTCTAGAGTCCGAGGAAAGATTAAAGCCGACACTACTTTTTAGCACAGGCACGGGAAGACTTAATGAGCAGCGCCACGTTCGACTGCAGTTTGCACATCGAAAGTCACAGAGTAGGGCAGTACGGTGACGCAGTGGTTAGCACTGCTGCTCACGGCGCCGAGGACCCGGTTTCGATCCTGGCCCTGGCTCAGTGTCCATGTGGAGTTTGCACATTCTCCCCATGTCTGTGTGGGTTTCACCCCCACAACCCAAAGATGTGCAGGGTAGGTGGATTGGCCACGCTAAATTACCCCTTAGTTGGGAAAAAAACATAATTGGGTACGCCAAATTTATTTTTTCACAGAGTTCCCCTGGGGTGACTCTGTATCGGGCACGTGGGAGTCCTCTGCCCCGCGACAGATGGACTCCAAATCATCTCCCGTGCCCCCCACCAAACAGACATCCCCCTCCGGGCATTCGCTGTCTGGGGCCGAGTCACCTCCACATTGTGTGGTGGGCGGCACGGACCCACCAACCAGCCTTGGACCTACCTCGATGCCACCCCCAGATCGTCGATGGCTCCTTTCGGGATATTGAGCCAGCAGAGGGAGGCGGTGGCTAGGACCCCGGCTCCTCCTGCGACGCCGGACAACCAGATCGATTTGGGAACAATTCCAGGAACAGCTCCGGAATGGAGATTGGGGCACCCGGCAATGGAGGCTGGGGCGGAGAGGGAGCACCCTCCACGCCACCGCCGCCCAGTGACTCTGTGGTCAGGGATCCGCCGCAGCCCTCTGGCATCGTGAAAACGAATGCCTTCGGGGTGCAAAATTGCACATGAAACGAGCCCTCAAAGGGTCCTGCACATTTGAAGGGGGAGGAAATTGGTAGATAAAACAGAGGGAGGGGGTGATGTTGAGGGGTTCGGGCGCCACTCTCTGTGCACTGGTTGCGGGGGGAGGGGGTAGTCGGTAATATTTTTTTTTTCTCCCTCCCCCCTCAGGAGTGGAGATCTAGTAATGGCTGCTTACCAGGTGTGGTCTGTGCCCAGGAAATCTCCACCTTTGTAACGCGCCTCCCTCCTGGTGTTTGCGGTCTTCAGCCCAGGAGGGGCTCAGCAAACTCCGTCTACCAGAACTGCACTCTCACCCTGGGACAAGCACACCTGATGGAATGAGAAAAGGGCTTTGTCCTCGCTGAAAGGCAATTGTTGATGGGTGGGAGGAGCGGGCCGGGCCCTCAGTCCAGCAAATAAGCAGTACAGAGGGCTCCGCTCCCACCCTGGTCTCAAGTCGCCCGCTTCTCCTTCTCTCCTCACTTCTCCCTCCTTTCTCCAATCAGAAAGTCGGGTGAGCAGGATCCAAGCACTGGGAACAAACAGACAGCAAACAGTTGAGCAGCAACAGAGAGAGAGAGTAACAGCAGCCACTCTCCACTGTGTGCCTGCTTTGGATTGGCCATGCCAAATTGCCCCTTAGTGCAGATTAGGTGAGATTATGGGGATAGGGTGGGGGAGTGGGCCTAGCTAGGATGCTCTTTCGGAGCGTCGGTGTAGACACGATGGGCCGAACGGCCTCCTTCTGCATTGTTGTGTAGCTCCGTCATTAAGCATGTTTCTAAATATTAAAGACATCAAGGGATATGGAAATAGTCTGAGAAAATGGGTGGCACAGTAGCACAGTGGGAGCGGCACGGTAGCTCCAGGGTTCCAGGTTCGATTCCCGGCTTGGGTCACTGTCTGTGTGGAGTCTGCACGTTCTCCCCATGTGTGCGTGGGTTTCCTCCGGGTGCTTCGGTTTCCTCCCACAGTCCAAAGATGTGCAAGTTAGATGGATTGGTCATGATAAATTGCACAGTGTCCAAAAAGGTTAGATTGGGTTACCGGGTTACGGGGATACGTGGAGGTGTGGGCTTAGACATGTTGCTCTTTCCATGTACCTGTGCAGGCTCGATGGGCTGAATGGCCTCCTTCTGCACTGTAAATTCTATGATCTATGATTCTATAAATGGTCACATTGTAAAGAGTTTGGAGAAATCAGATTTCTTTTGAGGGTGGGACAGTGGTTAGCACTGCTGCCTCCCTGCACAAGGGAACTCTCGTTCAATTCCAACCTTGGGTGAATATGTGGAGTTTGCACTTTCTTTCCGTGTCTGTGTGGGTTTCCTTCGGGTGCTCTGGTTTCCTTCCATAGTCCAAAGATGTGCAGGTTAGGTGGGGGTTATGAGGGAGGTGGACCGAGGTAGGGTGCTCTTTCAGGGGGTCGGTGCGGACACGATGGGCTCGAATGGCTTCTTTCTGCACTGTCAGAATTCTGCGGTTAAAGCTTTTTATATCAACATGTCAACAGTCCAACAAAGGATGGTGCAGTGCTGGGTCTAGTTCTGGGGAATGAAGCTAGACAGGGGAGCAAGCCTATGGGCCAAGTGCTGGGAAGTGGGATTAGTGAAGAGTTGGAGTAGTTTATTGACAGTTTATTGACAGTGCAGGCTTGGCAGGGCCGAAGGGCCTCTTCTGTATTGTATGATTCATGGTGGAGCAAGCTAGAGGAACTGAATGGCCTATTCCTATGAACACAAAATTGGCTATGGGACAGGAAGCAGTGAGGAATGATGGACGTCACACTGGTACAGAGTTTACAGTGGTGTCCTCCAGGGGTCACTATTAGAACAACTGCTTTTTTTAGATGCATATCAATGGCCTGAACTTGGGTATAGAGGGCATCATTTCAAAGTTGCAGATGACACAAAAGCTTGGGAATGTTGTAAACAATGAGGGCGACAGTAAAAGATTTTAATAGGATGTGGATAGGTTGGTGAAATGGGCAGACACAGGGCAGATGAAATTTAACACTTTGAAGGAATGGTGAGAAATTAAATCGTCCAATTTTTTAAAAGGGTGCAGGAACAAAAATATCTGGGGTGCAGGTACACTAATCTTTGGTGACCGGACTAAATTCATACAGTTAGTTAAAACTTGTGGGATCCTTGACTTTATTAATTAAGACAGAAAGTACAGAAGCAGCGAAGTAATGTCTAACTTTTAAACTCTGCTGGAGTATTGGATGCCACACACCAAAATTATTGGCACCAGGACTTTATATGGAGAGGCTGGAGTTTTCTTTAGAACGGAGAGGATTAAGATGAGAATTAATGGTCTCCAAAATCGTGAACCGTTTTGGTAGTAAATAAGGAGTAACTATTTCCAGTAGCAAAGGGATTGATAACTAGAGGACATAAGAAATAGATGAAAAGAATTTGGGCCAACCTGGAGGAGGTGGGACTAATTGAATAACTCCGTCAGAGTCGGCACGGGTTTGATGGGCCAAAGGGCCTCCTGCTGCATCGCCTTCGCTGCCTTTGTGTTTTTCTTGGGCTCCAAAGAACCTTGCTCGGGTGTTTGTGGGATAGGTCGAGAGGGCTGTAGCATTGATGGATTGTCCTGGTGCACCATTTGGAGCAGTATTCAAAACCGCACGGAGAGGAGAAAATGTAACAGACGTCTTTGATTTGAGGACACAAAAGAAAATCCAGGAAGCAAGCGAATGTAGAATGTTTGCAATGCTGATTGTCTAAATGGAAGGTCCATTTTATTTTTTTGCTGTCACCTTCAGTTTTTTCTTGGGTGGTTTGAGACAATTGTTATGGAAATTGAGATTGTTGCTCCCTCATTTTCTAATTCCAAGATGTCTCTGGTTTTTGACTTTGGCCATAGTGTGGAGCTTCAGAAGCTATGTATCAAGTTCCAATCATCAACCCAGACTTTTCCTGGGGACGTTTGCTAATCAACTCAATTTTGCCCTGGAAGATTTGGACTGCTGCAGTCCATAGGGAGTACTGGGATTTTCACCCAGGGACAGTGAAGGAGCAGTTTTCCAAGTCTGGATGATCTGTGCCTTTAGGGGACCCTTAGGTGGCAACGTCTGCTGCCCTTGTTCTTCTCACTGGTAGAGGTTGTGGGTTTGGAAGGTGCTGTCTTAAGGAGCCTTGGTGAGTTACTGCAGTGCATATGTAGATGGTAGGGCGGCATGGTGGCACAGTGATTAGCACGGTTGCTTCACAGTACCAGGGACCTGGATTCGATTCCCAGCTTGGGTCACTGTCTGGGTGGAGTCTGCATGTTCTCCCCGTGTCTGCGTGGGTTTCCACCGGGTGTTCCGGTTTCCTCCCACAAGTCCCAAAGACATGCTTGTTAGGTGAATTCTCCCTCAGACAGGTGCCGGAATGTGGCGACTAGGGGATTTTCACAGTAACTTCATTGCAGTGTTAATGTAAACCTACTTGTGACACTAATAAAGATTATTATTATTATACCCATGGCTGCCAATGTGAATGTTGCTTACCACTTGTTGCATGGTCTAGCTTTTGTTGGATCCAGTGCTTACAGCGGTTTCTTCATATTTCATGGAATGAATCAAATTCGCTGAAGACTGGTGTCTGTGACTCTCATGACCTCGGCAGGCGGCTGAGAAGGACCATCCACTTGGCACTGCTGGCATAAGATGGTTGCAAATGTCTTTTGTACTGGCGTGCTGGGTTCCACCATTATTTAGGGTGCAGAGGCCCAATGACCCCTCCCCCACCTTGCCTTGTCAGTTTAATTAACCACCACCGTTTATAACTAGGGCTGCAAGGCTTTTATCTGATTTATTGGTTGTAGGATTGTTTATCTCAGGCATTCTTGATGGTGCTGCTGACATGCTGTCCTGCACTCGGTGAAGCAGGGCTGGTTTGATGGTAATGGCGGAGTGAGGGATATCAGTGAGACCCTCGGCTAATGTAATGTTATGCAGTAAATGACTCATGCCGTCACTTGAAGCACTCCGTGCTGAGAACAATATGAAGCGAGTTTTCAGATCTCTCACCCTCCCATCCCACTGAAAACAATAGTGACTGCAATTTGCTGAATTATCTATCGCCTGCTTTAACATCACTACCATCCTGGCTTATATAGAATGGCTCTTATGGCCTGGCAGTGATGTGGTTATAGCTGATTAATCATGCAAATAATTAGAAAGAATATGGGCCAGTCTGAAGCTGGTAGACTGGAGCGACGCTACCCTTGGAAACTCTGTACTCTGATTACTAACGTTCTAACTCTGGGTGGCCGATTCCACTGAGTTGTGTCTGGTGGAAGCAGCATTTTTGATGTGAGCCATAACTTGGCTTCATATAAATGCCAGTCTTACTTGGCAAATCGCTGAGAATAATATGTCCTTGCCACTCCTGATTTTCCATCACCTTTGCTGCAGCATATTTTAATTGGATTGCAGGAGAAGATGGAGGAGCTTAACACTGGCATTCCAGCCAGCTAAATTTACATCACTGATCTCGCCACTGCAGAAAAATCTAGGCCAGTGTTCCCATTAATTTGCAGAGGTGTCAATCGCTGATGCGAATAGATCTCTGCCTTCTGATTGAGATTTTCTACACCAGTACTATGCTAGGAACTGCAACGGAAATGCGACTGGGGCCAACCAGTGAACAAGAAATAATAGTGGAGCTAGGCCACAGGCTTCTTGGCATTTGAGTGAAAGTGACTGCATTGTGGACATCTGTTCATTTTGATAGTATCAAAATGGAGCTTTTATTTTTGGAAGGCTATTGGGCAATAGCATTGACTGTACATTCACCCTGCAGTGCTTGAGTATCAAAGTCCATTCCTTGGCCAAGATGTTTTCAGGGAAACTTGAGTCTTGCTGCAAAGAAATTCAAATGGAAATTAGATAAAGACTTGAAGGGAAAAATCTCATATATGGGAAGGAGCAAGGGTAAGCCAACACAGGGATGATGGGCTGAATAGCCTCCTCAGTGCTGTGTCATTCCATACTTGGTTTAGTCATTGCTAGCATCGCAATTTTCTTGGGATGCGATGTACCTTGATTTTGTTCTTGTAGGTTTGTTCTCACTGGCTCTCACTCTTTATTTGTACGGAGAATTTTGCAGAAAGCCGTAGATAGCTGAAACCACAGCTGCCAACTTTGAGCAGGGGGTATGTCAGATGTGAGGCAGAGGAATTAAAAAGTTCCGGCAATTCTAGGGCTGGAGGAACAATCTATTGCTTCTCTGCAGAAATTTCTCCTAATTGGAAGAGTTGGCCAACTGGGGGTCACTGGCTCTTTACGGTTCTAATGAGTGTTTCCCAAACTTCAGTGGAGGACAAAGTGCTGATTAAAGCACAAGGCACATCTTCTCCTTCAAGATCCCTGATCTGGCATCTAGAGGGGCAAGATCATGGAGAAATTTAATTAGTGGAAACGGTCCTATCTGCAAATTCTGAACCCATCATAACTTGATAGAGGCATTTCAAATTACTCATCAATCTCCTCCATTCATATGAAATCAGCCTCAATTTTATGGTTTGTCTTTGTATTTTTTTATCAGGCACCAGCCTAGTGAATCTTCACTTCTCATGACTCATTGAGTGTGTACTGAATACAATGCTATCATCTAATAAAGCTGTGCCTTACCACTGGTATACAACCTACTGGAACAAGTTGTCTAAAACAAACTGGGTTTGTCTGTAGGGAGCTGAGTGTATAACTGCTTTGTCTATTCTAACTGCAATCTGTAGACAACTATTATGGTTTTTAAAAAAATGTATTTTATTACAAACTAGTATCAAAACAGGTTACAACAAATAAAAATGCTGGGAAACCTACTTCCCATCAAGCAACTACACAGTCTGTACAAATTCTGCCGCCCCCCCCCCGGCGACGAACAGCTCCTCAAACACGGTCACAACTGTATGGTTATGTTGACGAGGTGATGAGCTGCAGGACTATTGAGGCAAATGGATAGTCAACATGGCTTTGTTAGGGAGATCATGCCTAACAAATTTGATCGAGTTTTTTGAGGCATTGACTGGGTGTGCAGTTGATGGTAGTGCAGTTGATGTGGTCTACATGGACATTAATAAGACTTTTGACAAGGTCCTGCATGGGAGACTGGTCAAGGAGGTAAGAGCCCTTGAGATCCAGGATACTGCAGGGATTGGTGCTGTTTGTCATGTACATTAATGATCTAGAGATGAAAATAGAAAGTATGATCAGTTTGCAGATGACACAAAATTGGTAGTGTGTTAAATAGGGAGGAGGAAAGTCTTGGAATACAGGACGATGTAGACAGGCAGGTCAGATGGGCAGAACAATGGCAAATGGAATTTAACTGTGAAAAGCATTTTGGGAGCATGAACAAGGCAAGGGAATATACAATGAATGGTAGGATGCACAGAGAACCTGAGGGCCCTTGGGGTCCATGTCCATAGAATCCTGAAGGCAGCAGGACAATGAAGGCATTTGGGATACTTGCCTTTATTAGCCAAGGCACAGAATGTAAGAGCAGGGAGGTTTTGATGGAGCTGTATAAAATGCTGGTTAGGTCACAGCTTTAGAGTGCTGTGTGCAGTTCTGGTCACCACATGATAGGAAGGTTATGATTGCACTGGAGGGGGTGCAGAGGAGATTCACCTGGATGTTACCTGGGCTGGAGCTTTTCAGCTATGAATAGGCTGGGGTTGTTTTCTCTGGAGCAGAGAAGGCTGAAGGAGGAAAACCTGATTGAGGTGTATAAAATGATGCAAGACTTAAGAGTATATAGGATGGAACATTTTCCCCTTTAGTCGAGGGGTCAATAACCGTGGGCATGGATTTAAGGTTAGGAGCAGGAGATTTGAGGAAAATCTTTTTCATCCAGAGAGTGATGGGAATCTGGAACTCGCTGCCTGAAAGGGTGGGAGAGGTGCGAACCCTCAACATTTTAAGAAGTATTTAGATGTGTTCCCCTCCCCGCACCCTGCCTGAACTTGTGCCCTTTAGAAGATGTCTCTGATGCTAACGTCAATTCTCTCTTGTCCGAAAAGAATACAGTCAAATTGCAAAGTGTCAATTCTTATCTGACTTCAGTTCTTTTTTTCTCCTTTGTTTTGCAGCTATTGGGCGGTTGTGTGAGAAATGTAAGTACTTTTGTGGCTTGTTTATTTTTGTAACATCTCTTTTTTTTGCAGTCTGTTACTTCTCTGCAAAATGTCTCCTAATTAGAAGAGTTGGCCAACTGCGGGTCACTGGATCTTTACAGCTCTAATGAGTGTTTCTCAAACTGCAGTGGAGGACAAAGTGCTGATTAGCGCACAAGGCACCGCTTCTCGTTCAAGGTCCCTGATCTGTCATAAACTGAGTGGAAAGTTTATGACAGCGATCAGCAACCCAACTCTTGAACTGTAACAGTTCCGCCTGTTTTAAAATGTGGGATTTTACTACACCGTCAAGGGAAGTAAAAGAAACCGCCTAATGAAGTCTCATTATTGGTCCTTATCCCTATATAAAAATATGTACTGTGCTCACTTTGAATGTAGCAAAAGTCTGTGGGATGTGGGAAGATTTCCAACATATCCAGAGGGAAGGAAATGTGCTGATGTGTTGCTTTTTAATGAATGGCTCGAATTTTACAATCGAAGAAACACTTAGACACTCTCAAATACATAGTGTATTTAATTATCTCTCAAACTCCCCCTTGTCACACAAGAGTTCCAGCTTTCAAAAATAAATGACAAGAAAGCCTTTGAACATTGTGACAGTTCTCGGTGTCCCCGTCGTTTCAGTCTCCAAGCTGCACCATCCTTTGTCTTTGCTGCCTTGTGTTTTTTTTTCTAAACTGAATGTCCATAACCCTGTCATCTCTCGCCAGCTGTCGCCTTGTGTTTCGTTCTTTGCGATCCTGTCATTGACTTGGGGTTCTTGTGTTTAAGGCCACTGCGTTGCCATTTTACTTGCTGTAAGCCAACCACTTCATAGAATCATAGATCCCTACCGTGCAGAAGGCGGGCATTCGGCCCATTAGGTCTGCACCGACCCTCTGAAAGAATACCACTCCTAGGCCCCATCTCCGTAGCCTTGTAAACCCACCTAACCTTTGGACACTAAAAGGGCAATTTAGTATAGCCAATCCACAAAGACACAGGGCAGCACGGTGACACAGTGGTTAGCACTGCTGCCTCATAGCACCAGGGAACCAGGTTTTATTCCGGCCTTGGGTGACTGTGTGGAGTTTGCATGTTCTACCCCATGTCTGCGTGGGTTTCCTCCAAGTGCTCCGGTTTCCTCCCACCATCCAAAGATGTGTAGGTTAGGTGGATTGGCCATGCTAAATTGCCCCTTATAATATAATATTATAATCTTTATTGTCACAAGTAGGCTTGCATTAACACTGCAATGAAGTTACTGTGAAAAGCCCCTAGTCACCACACTCCGGCACCTGTTTGGGTACATAGATGGAGAATTCAGAATGTCCAATTCGCCTAACAGCATGTCTTTTGGGTTTTGTGGGAGGAAACCGGAGCACCCGGAGGAAACCCTTAGTGTGTAAAGATGCGTAGGTAGGTGAATTGGCCGTGCTAAAATTGCCCCTTAGTGTCATTAAAGGTTAGTTGTGGTTATTGGATTACGAGGATAGGGAGGGGACTTGGGCCAAGGGAGGATCAGTGCAACCTTGATAGGCCAAATGGCCTCCTTCTGCACTGTACAGATTCTATGATTGTAACCTGAAAACTCCACGTAGACGATCACCCGAGGTTGGGATCAAGCCATCCTGATTTTTGAACAAGAGACCACTTGTAATAATTTGATTCTCTGCTCCTGACCCCCTATATGCTTACATCCTTCTCCACCAAATATAGTGGAAGAGAGTTGGTAGAAAGAAAGATGGAGGTGGCAAAGCCAAAATAATTGTGAAGTGCGCAAGCAGCAGAGAAACAATTCCAGGAAGAGATTGATTGCTGTGACTCTCTCCATAATACAGCCTGTGTCAGTTGTGATTTTTTCCTACATATGAACTTGTGAATTAAGAGTAGGTCACTCAGCCCCTCGAGCCTGCTCTGTCATTCAATAAGGTCGTGGCTGATCTAATTGTATCCTCAATTGCACCTTCCAAGTATCCTTTTACTGTTCTAATCTAATTGACACAAGCCTAACTCCTCAACTTTTCCTCATAGACCCCTGCCCATTCCTGGTGTTAGTTTAGTGAACCTTCTTTGAACTCAGCCACTTCTTGCATATTGCTATGAGGAAATGAACAGAAAGGCACGATGGGTAATTTGGCCAAGTTCGGAGTAAAATCTTACTGCAGTAGAATGAGGAGTTGGGTTAGCGCACTTTTAAACATCTCTAGCTTAGGCTGGAGAAAATGGGTAGCCGTCTGTAATTGCCTGTAACTGGGATTTCGCAAAGCATGAAGAGGGGGATGGGCAGCCATTGGGACCATTTCTTGGTTGCAGGAGATACTGGGAAAAGGGGCCTCAGGCCAGGTTAAGGAATGTGGGGAAAGCCTATGGGAGCTTTGCATTTGCCATCTTGCCTTATTTGGCCGACTTGATAGTGAATCCATGTGTGTGAAACCAGATGCTGTGCTCCCTTTGTCTCACTCGCTCTGGAAGTGTCAAGAGACATGGAGTCTCCTGCCTTTTATCAGAGTGAGTGGAGCTTGCAAGCTATTTCAAATAAAATGAATCAATACCTACACTCCGACTCAGGGTTTGACTGAGACCAGACTGAGGGCAGAAAGAACTCAATATCATCAGCGAGCTGAAACTTTTTCAGTACTCTGTGTACTAGCTTCTTGGGTTATAAATTCCAATTAATCCAGAGTTTTAGTGCACGTACCCTATTCTACACCAAGTTTTGCTCACCTTTATGCTTACCACCCATTGACTCTTCTATATGTTGACACCAGAATTATCATCCTTGGTTACCAATTTACTTGCTCACAGTGGTTGGCACTGCTGCCTCACCGCATCAGGGATCCAGGTTTGATTCCAGCCTTGGGTAACTTGTCTGTGTAGAGTTTGCACTTTCTCCCCGTGTCTGCGTGGGTTTCCTCCGGGTGCTCCAGTTTCCTCCCACAGACCAAAGATGTGCCAGTTAGGTGGATGAGCCATGCTAAATTGTACCTTGGTGTTCAGGGGTGTGCAGGTTAGGTGACGGGGACGCGGTGGGGTGGCTGGGAGAGTGGACCTGGGTAGAGCGCTTTTTCGGAGGGTTGTTGCAGGCTCAATGGCTGAATGGCGGCCTCTTGCACTGTAAGGATTCTATGATTCTCCTATTGTTCTGCTGTAACTGACTTTGTATCCTCCCTTTGAGATAGACGTAAGTAATTGTGTAATGGCTCTCTTCCTGGAGCTGTTTCTCCGATTGTGCATTTACTTTGCTGCTGCTGCCTCCATCTTTATTTGTGTTGACTCTTTTCCATTATTTAGGGGAGGGGTTGATGGGAATATGAACAAATGCGGACGGCAGATAGAGGACCAGAGAATCCAATCAGTAAGAGCTACTGAGTGGTTGGCGTTGGGTTAGGAATGTGACGCACTCTGGTGTCCTCAACTGCGGTAAATGACTGGAACTCCAGAAAGCACATCGATTTACATGTTAACTCTTCCATCTCTGGTCTGCTGTACATGCTGCGTGACCCTTTTTGACTATCCCTGTGCTACCCCGCAGCTTAACGCTTGCTCCCTTTTTCCTAATCTTTCTCTTTTTCGGTAAAGAATCTTGAAACTTTCATTCAGTATATTTCTTAAATCTATTTAATTATTTCGGATTCTCCCCGTGTCCGCCTGGGTCTCACCCCCCCCCCCCCCCCCCCAACCCAAAAGATGTGCAGGCTAGGTGGATTGGCCATGCTCAATTGCCCCTTAATAGGAAAAAAAAGAATTGGATAAATTTATATGAAAAAAAAATGAAAATCACCTAGTGTCACAAGTAGGCTTCAAATGAAGTTACTGTGAAAAGCCCCTAGTCGCCACATTCCGGCGCCTGTTCAGGGAGGCTGGTACGGGTATAAAAAAAATTATTTTGCATGATTTTAAATGTATGCTTTCATACCAACTCACCGGCCAATGGAAATATTTTCCTGATTTCACTGAATCACAGAATTGTTCAGGTTCAGAAGGAGGGCATTCAGCCCATTGTCTGCACCGGCTCTCCAAACGAGCATCATGACTTAGTACCATTCCCTTGCTGTTTCCCCCGTACCCTGCACATTGTTTCTCTTCAAGTAATCATCTATTGTCCTCTTGATTGCAGCCATTGAACCTGCCTCCACCACACTCCAGGCAGAGCATTCCAGATCCCAACCACTCGCTATGTGAAAACATTTTTTTGCAAATCACTTCTTGTCCCCTCATTCTTGATCCTTTTACGAGCAGCAACAGTTTCTCCCTATCTACTCTGTTCAGCCTCCTCATGATTTTGAATATGTCTATCAAATCTCCTCGAGAGAACAGTCCCAACCTCTTCAATCTATCTTCATAACTGACGTTTCTCATCCCTGGGAGCATTGCTTCTGTGCTTTCTTCAATGCATTCACGTCCTTCCTACACTGTGGCACCCACATCCGTATGGGTTACTCCAGATGAGGTAGAAAAAAACAAGGAAAAGCACAGCACAGGAACAGGCCCTTCAGCCCTCCAAGCCAGCGACAACCATGCTGCCTGTCCAACCTAAAACATTGACAAAGAGTCATCCAGACTCGAAAGGTCAGCTCCCCTTTCTCTCCACAGATGCTGTTCGACCTGCTGAGCTTGTCCAGTATTGTGTTTTTGTCACCTAAAACCTTCTACACTTCCTGGGTCCGTATCCCTCTATTCCCACCCTATTCATGTATTTGTCAAGATGCTCCTTAAATGTCACTATCGTACCTGCTTCCACCACCTCCTCTGGCAGCGAGATCCAGGCAAACACTACACCCTCTGTGTATATTTTTTAAAAACTTCCCTCTCACATCTTCTCTAAACTTTGCCCCTCGCACCTTAAACCTATGTCCCCAAATAATTGACTCTTCCACCCTGGGAAAAAGCTTCTGACTATCCACTCCATGCCCCTCCTAATTTTGTAAACCTCTAACGGGTCACCCCTCAACCTCCGTTGTTCCAGTGAGAGCAAACCGAGTTTATCCAACCTCATAGCTTTTATAAGTTTAGCATAACCTCCTTGCTCTTGTGCTATATGCCCTATAAAAACCCTTTTTTTTAAAAAAAAGAATGTGCTCCCTAATCTGATTACTTCTTCGCCGCTCAGCTTGAATGCAGGCCAAAAAGATTATTTATTACAGTGGTCCTTGGTTTATAGTGTTAATTACATTTATTGGATAATGTACACATGGCATCTTGGCTGTAGCTGTGAGGAGCTAACTCTGCTCAGCCTCTTTGTTTTGGTTGTTGTTTTTCTCCCTCCCAAGGGTGAGCTGCAGCTCTGGCAGAATCCTGGCATTAATTTTTTTTTAAGTATTTGTGAAGTCCCAAATAATTTTCCAAAAGAAAAATTATTACTGGAATTGCACATTTAAATGTTTTAAATCCAAATGGTACAGGATGAAGATTACTTATCTACTACCCGCCTCTAGAGTAACAGCCTAACTTGTCATGTTTCTTGACATGTTTACCAGTTTCTTGGGGTTTCAGTGTTGACTCTTTTTTTTCGATGCTGGTTGATCTTTCTGCTACCTTATTTCTACAGTCTTGGCCAAGCCATTTAATAAGATAAAATTGCACTGGTAGTTCGCTGCTGGAGGGACAGTAAGTTCTTTTTCTTTTTAATTTCTAGAGTACCCAATTTTATTTTCCCCAAATAAGGGGCAAGTTAGTGTGGCCAATCCATCTATTCTTTGGATTGTGGGGGTGAAACCCATGCAGACACTGGGAGAATGTGCAAACTCCACATGGACAGTGGCCGGGATCGAACCCGATTCCTCCGTGCCATAGGCAGCAGTGCTAACCACTGCACCACCGTGCCCCCCCCGAGGGACAGTAAGCTCTAAGGATGGGAGCAGGAATTTGCAACAAGCCATAGACAAAGTCAGTGTGTGGAAAAAACTATGGCAGGTGAAACACTGCTTCCTCACAGCACCAGGACCCGGGTTCGATTCCCGATTTGGGTCACTGTCTGTGTGGAGTCTGCATGTTCTCCCCATGCCTGATTGGGTTTCCTCCGGGTGCTCCGGTTTCCTCCCGCAAGTCCCGAAAAATGTGCTGGTTAGGTGAATTGGACATTCTGAATTCTCCCTCGGTGTGCCCGAGCAGGCGCCGGAATGTGGCGACTCAGGTATTTTCACAGTAACTTCATTGCGGTGTTAATAATATTATTTAATGTGTGAGGTCATCTACCTTGAACCTTGGAAGGGTATTTTCCAAAGTGTGATTTGGGAGTTCAAGTACACGTCACTTGTCGTATGGGGGCAGGCACAAAATGTAAGGTTGATAGAATGTAACCTCGATCTTGAGGCTGGACCACAACAGGAAGAAAGTTGTGCTTCAGTTGTATAGAACTTTTATCAGACCTTCTATGGAATTGCACTGCATTCTGCTTTGGGCTCAGCACGTCAGAAATGGCTTTATGGTGATGGCCCAGCAACTCGCCTGAAGTATATAGAGCTAAGAAAATTGAATTGTGGACCAGTCATGACTTGGCTTGTAATTGCTTGACAGTTGAGGTGATTAAAGACGTTAAAGAATTCAGTGGGGTTTAATTTGATTTATTGTCACATGTACAAAGGTTCAGTGAAAAGTATTGTTCTGCGTACAGTCCAGACGGATCGTTCCATACATGAAAAAACATCGGACGTACAAGAAGTAATATCGTACATTGATAGAGACAAACCATTTCCTCTGACTGGGCAATCATGAACGTAGGAATGTAATCTTGAAATTGAAGCTGGGTCATTTTGGGGGGAAATCGAGAAGCACTTTTCTCTCAAAGGTCAGTAGAAATAGAGATATTTTGCCCCAAAGGGCTGCGTCAATTGGAGCATTCAAGACTGAGGTCACTTTTTAAAAAATTATTTGTCTTGGGATGTGGGTGTCGCTGACTAGGCGAGCAGTTATTGCCTATCCCTGATTGACCTGGAGATGGTAGCGATGAGCCACCTTCTAGAACAGCTGCAGTCCATGTGTTGGAACAACACCCAAAGTACCATTGTGAACAAGAGTACCAGGATTTCAACCCAATGACCATGAAGGAAAGGCAATATAGTTCCAAGTCATGATGGTGCATGGCTTGGAGAGGAACTTGAATGTGCTGGTATTCCAATACAAGTGCTGCCCTTCCCCTTTGAGATGTTAATGGTGTAGGTTTGGAAGCTGCTGTTGAAGGCGCCTTGGTGAGTCGCTGCAGTGTTGGGGACACTGCTGCCACTCTGTCAGTGGAGAAGGGAGTGACTATCGAAGGTGGTGGATGAGGTGCAATCTAGCTGGCTGCTTTTTCTTGGATGGTGTTGAGCCTCTTAGTGTTGTTGGAGCTGCACTCATCCAGGAAGTGGAAAGTATTCAATCAGGCTGCTGACTTGTGCCTTGTAGATGGTTAAATTGCTTTGGGGCGTCTGGAATGCTCTGCCTGGGAGGGTGGTAGAGGTGGGTTGCCTCACATCCTTTAAAAAGTACCTGCATGAGCACTTGGGCGACCCAAGTGCTGGCAAATGGGATTAGGTAGACAGGTCAGGTGTTTTTCATGCGTTGCTGCAGACTCAAAGGGCCGAGGGGTCTCTTCTGTGCTGTATTATTCTGTGATTCTGATTCTGTGAATCAGGAGGTGAGTTCTTTGTTACAGAATTCCCAGACCCTGACCTGCTTTTGTGGCCATGGTATTTATATGGCTGGTCCAGTTCAATTTCTGGGTTATAATAATCTTTATTATTGTCACAAGTCTGCTTACATCAACACTGCAATGGAGTTGCTGTGAAAATCCCCTAGTCGCCACACTCCGGCGTCTGTTCAGGTACGCTGAGGGCGGATTCAGAATGTCCACTTCACCTAACAGCACGTTTTTCGGGACTAGTGAGGGATTCAGCAATGGTAATGCCATTGAATGTCAAGGGGAGATGATTAGATTCTCTCTCGTTGGAGATGGTCATTGCCCAGCATTTGTGAGGCACGAATATTACTCATCAGCCGAAACCTGAATATTGTCCACGTCTTGTGTGTAGACACAGACTTCTTCAATATCTAAGGAGTCACGAATGGTGTTAAGCATTGTGTAATCATAAGAGAACATCCCCATTCTGACCTGAAATTGGAGGGACAGTCATTGATAAAGTGGGACATCAAATAGGTTAGGTAGCATATCAAGGGACATTGGATTGTGGTTCAGATGAATGGTGGCGCAGGCTTGAAGAACTGAATGGTCTATTCCTTGCTCTCATGAACAAGGAGTGAAGGGCAGACTGGAAGTTGGGAAGTCTTGTCTCTTAGATTCAATAATAATATAATCTTTACTATTGTCATGATTAGGCTTACATTAACACTGCAATGAAGTTACTGTGAAAAGCCTCTAGTCGCCACATTCCGGTGCCTGTTTGGGTACACCGAGGGAGAATTCAGAATGTCCAATTCACTGAACAAGCAGGTCTTTCAGGACTAGTGAGAGGAAACTGGAGCACCCGGAGGAAACCCACGTAGACACAGGGTGAACGTGCAGACTCCGCACAAACGGTGACCCAAGCGGGAATCCCAATCCAGGACTAGAGAAAATAACTTATTTGGGTGGTGGTGGTGGGGGAGGGGGGAGTACATCTGAAGGACAATGCAACACTACTGATGGATGTTAAAGAGAGGCACATTCAGCGTGTTCCAGTTATTTAACGTTGAAGATTTTATTGCAATGTTTGTAAATGAGCAGTGTGCTGCCATGGCATGAAATTCATCAGTAAACAGTGCACAGTAGTTTTAATAATAGTTAATCTATACTAGTGCGTGAACTTCAAAGTAATTCACTGTGGTACTTGAAAAGTTCCTGAGAAATATGAGATGGTGCTGTATAAAGTGTACATCTTCTTTTGGATCTAATTGTGCATGACATTTTGCTACAAAAGAAATGGCTGTTGCCTCCTGCCAAGTATTGTCCCACAGGTAGTGGCATGTCCTCTGGTACATTAATGAAGTGATTACTCTGCACAACTGAATTTGGACAAAAGGCATTTTGTCAAAGCTTTCTGTTTTGCACTCATCAAGACAATTGCAAGAATGTCAGTGCTGAGGGTGGGGGGGACAACAACTTTATACTGTATGAGAAGAACGTGCTAATTGGTTGGTAAGTGGGCTCTGATTGGTAATCATGGACACATCAGTCCATGATGGCTGCCAGTTACATTTTCAAACCATGTCTGGCAGTTAACTATCAGTCACCATAAACTGGTGCACCCTCCATGGCAATGAGAATCCACTTGCCAACCAATCTGCAATCTCTTCTCAAACAGCATAAAAGAATTGGCCTGATGAGTACAAGACGAAAAGCTTCGCCAAAATGTCTTTTCTCAGCGATACTTGAGTTCAAACCACCGAACAACTATTGTAATTTGATTGATCAGTACACTGGCTAAGCTCCTGTGCTACTCGTAGAGTCAAGCCAAATATAACCTTCAGATGAAGCAATTGTGCATTATCCCATTTGATTCACTTGTGGCTTTCAAAGGGAATGGATAAGCACCTGAAGATTTTTTTTAAAGCATTGCAGGGTTACCCATGGTGTCCAAGGATGTGCAGGTTAGGTGGGGTTATGTGAATAGGGCGGAGGAGTGGGCCTAGATAGGGTGTTCTTTCAGATTCACAGAATAATACCGCTCAAAAGAGGCCTTTTGACCCATCGAGTCTGCACCGACACATGAACAACACTGCCTACCTCATCACATTTGCCAGCACTTGGCCCACAGCCTCGAATGTTATGAAGTGCCAAGTGCTCACCCGGGTACTTTTTAAAGGGTGTGAGGCACCCACCTCTACCACCCTCCCAGGCAGTGTGTTCCAGACCATCACCACCCTCTGGGTAAAAAGGGTTTTCCTCAAATCTCCCCTAAACCTCCTGCCCCTCATCTTCAACTTGTGTCCCCTCATAACTGACCCTTCAACTAAGGGGAACCGCTGCTCCCTATTCACCCTGTCCATACCCTTTTTAATCGTGTACACATCGATCAGGTCGCCTCTCCGTCTTCTCTGCTCCAGCAAAAACAACCCACGCCTATCCAACCTCTCTTCATAACTTAAATGTTCCATCCCAGGCAACATCCTGGTGAATCGCCTCTGCACCCCCTCCAGTGCAATCACATTCTTCCTATAATGTGGCGACCAGAACGGGACACCATATTCCAGCTGTGGCCCACCAAAGTTCTAAACAACTTCATCATGACCTCCCTGCTTGTGTAATCTATGCCTCGATTGATAAAGGCAAGTGTCCCATATGCCTTTTACACCACCCAATTAAACTGTCCTTTTGCCTTCAGAGATCTAATAATAATCCCCGTACCAGCCTCCCTGAATAGGTGCCGGAATGTGGCAACTAGGGGCTTTCACAGTAACTTCATTTGAAGCCTACTTGTGACAATAAGCTATTTTCATTTCATTTCAGTAATCTTTATTAGTGTTACAAGTAGGCTTACATTAACACTGCAATGAAGTTACTGTGAAAATCTCCCGAGTCGAAACATTCCGGCGCCTGTTCGGGTACACTGAGGGTGAATTCAGAATGTCCAATCCACCTAACCTGCACGTCTTTTGGGACTTGTGGGAGGAAACCGGAGCGCCCGGAGGAAACCCACGCAGACATGGGGAGAATGTGCAGACTCCGCACAGACAGTGACCCAAACCGGGAATCGAACCTGGGTCCCTGGCGTTGTGAAGCAACAGTCCCAACTACTGTGCTACTGTGTCGCCCATATGGACAAACACGCCACGGTCCCTTTGTTCCTCAGAACTTCAGTGTCAGGCCATTCATTGAATACTTCCTCGTCACATTACTCCTTCCAAAGTTCATCACCTCACATTTTACCGGGTTAAATTCCATCTGCCAGTTTTCTACCCATTTGACGTCACATTTTGTTTTTTTATAAATTTAGAGTACCCAATTCATTTTTTCCAATTAAGGGGCAATTTAGCGTGGCCAATCCACCTAGCCTGCACATCTTTGGGTTGTGGGGGCGAAACCCACGCAAACACGGTAAGAATGTGCAAACTCCACACGGACAGTGACCCAGAGCCGGGATCGAACCCGCTTAAACCTCACTGTTAAACACTCGGCCAATCTTTGTGTCATCCGCAAACTTGCCAATCCTATCCCCCATGCAGTCATCTATGTCATTTATATAAATGGGGGTCGATGCAGACTCAATGGGCAGAATGGCCTCCTCCTGCACTGTAAGGATTCTGTTATGGGAAAGGGCAGTCTACTGGCCCTAACTAAATTGCTCTTGAAGAAAGACTGCATTGTCATTAAGACCCAGATGACTTCCTGTGCTGTAACCATTCCGATTTTGTATTTCTATTAGAAATCATCATGTTCACATTTGTGTGATGACACCCTCTTACCTGTTGTGGTGATGCTGCCCTTCATATGAAGAAGGGTTTTAACAATTTTCAGAGACACGATTTATAATGGAAAGCATTGACTAGTGGTGAATGCAGATGCAAGATGCATAAAACCCTGCAGATCAGGGCCGTGAGCTATAGGGGAAAAAAACTTGTTCACAGCCTCGGTTTGAAAAGACAAGTTATGTAATTATTGTACTGCTATATTTTGCAAGTAGATATCATGAAGTGCCTTCAGCTGTCTCGGCCCTCAGCTCTGGGATTCCGGTGGCACAGTGGGTTAGCCCTGTAGTCTGACGGCGCTGTGGTCCCAGGTTTGATCCCGGCTCTGGGTCACTGTCCGTGTGGAGTTTGCACATTCTCCCCATGTTTGGGTGAGTTTCGTCCACACAACCCAAAGATGTGCAGGCTAGGTGGATTGGCCACACTAGCCCCTTACTTGGAAAAAATGAATTGGGTACACTAAATTTTTTTTTAAAATTTTTAAAGCTCTGGAATTCCCTCCCTGAGCCTCTAACTCTCTGTCCTCCTTTAAGATGCTGCTTGAAACCCATCTCTTTCACCAAACCTTTGCTCATCTTTTAGATTTTAAGGATGACTTGGTGGGGGATGCTTTTGTCTCCAAGTCAGGGGGTTCAAATCCAGGACTTGATCTGATCAAAATAGCTGCCATTTCAGTGCAGTACTGAGCAGTGTTCAAAATAACTTTCTTCCCAGAAATTTTCACAAGGTCTACTTTTTTAAAATTTTGGGGGCTACATTTGGGGTTTTCATGGGCTCTCTCCGCGGTTCCTCCAATTACCGGTTCCCTCCTTCGGACCCTTGCTACTTCTCCAATTATTGATTAATCTTTTTGAAATTTAGAGTGTCCAATTCTTTTTTCCAATTAAGAGGCAATTTAGCATGGCCAATCCACCCGCCCTGCGCAATCCACCCGCCCTGCGCAATCCACCCGCCCTGCGCAATCCACCGGCCCTGCGCAATCCACCGGCCCTGCGCAATCCACCGGCCCTGCGCAATCCACCCGCCCTGCGCAATCCACCCGCCCTGCGCAATCCACCCGCCCTGCGCAATCCACCCGCCCTGCGCAATCCACCCGCCCTGCGCAATCCACCCGCCCTGCGCAATCCACCCGCCCTGCGCAATCCACCCGCCCTGCGCAATCCACCCGCCCTGCGCAATCCACCCGCCCTGCGCAATCCACCCGCCCTGCGCAATCCACCCGCCCTGCGCAATCCACCCGCCCTGCACATAGGTTGTGGGGGTGAGTTGTTGACCAATTCCCCATCATTGAATTATGCAGTGGATTTGACCAAGAGAAGAATGTTATTTAGTAAATTATAGAATAATTATTTTCATCACACTGTTCTGGTGTAGAAAAACCAGCCAAGGACATTCCCAGTAACTATTCACAAGCAAGTAAAGGAAATATATGATTTGATTTGATTTTTTAAATCTCCTATCATTTCCCACCTTTTTAAGAATGGATAGAACTAGAACATCTGGCTGGTCAAAAACCGGATACCTGAAAAGGATAGAACCTTCCTATATTTTTCACATGATTTTGTGCTAATTGCCTGTCCAACCGCCTCATAGAATTATGGATGTTACCAGCCTCGAGTACCTCCCTGGGCAGAACAGCCTCAACATTTGTATTGCAGACTGGGTGAGGAAAGCTAATGGTGGGCGTTAGTCCCTCCATTGTTTTTTGTTTTTTTTAAATATAAATTTAGTGTATCCGATTCTTTTTTTTTTTCCAATTAAGGGGCAATTTTGCATGGCCAATTCACCTACCCTGCACATCTTTTGGGTTGTGGGGGTGAGACTCACGCACTCACGGGCAAACCCCACATGGACAGTGACCCGAGGCCAGGATTGAACCTGGTCCTTGGCGCTGTGAGTCACATTGCTTTTTGTGACTACCAGAACAAGAGGAGGAAAAGAAATGAAAGACCTGCAAGTGTCCTTCATGGCACCAGGACATGCAGAGCCTTCTAACCAGTGAAGTATTTTAGAAGGGTAGCCCCTGGGGTAGTGTAAGAAATGAAGATTCTAATTTGTTTTTTAAAATATATTTATTGAAGTTTTACATAATACTACCAATATAACAATCCACCAACAAAGATGTGAGGGTACAATGTCAAAAAGCTGCAAATAATGCCTCCATCAGAAACACAAACTAAAACCTAGACATTATAACTGAACCCCAGAATCGCCCACGGTGACTAGATTTTTAAAAGAGCAAATAAAAGATTGCCATCAAAGATAGAACTTCCCCACCGACCCCCTGAAGGTATATTTAATTTTTTCCAAGTGCAGGAATGTCATTAAACTGTCCAGGCAGACCGAAGCGCCGGGCGGGATGGGAGACCTTCAGCTAAGCAATGTTCGCCTCCAGGTTACCAGTGAGACAAAGACGACAACATCCGCCCCTACCCCAGAATGAAACGCCACTGAGTCTGAGACCCCAAACATGACTACCAATGGACATGGCTCTAGAATCACCCAAAGAATCTCTGGGTTGGAAAAAGGAAACCCAGAAGCTGGCAAGTCTGGGGCAGGACCAAAACATGTGTGTGTGGTTAGAGATGAGGAGAAATGTCTTCACCCAGAGAGTGTCCGGCCTGTGGAATTCATTACCACAGGAAGTAGTCGAGGCCAAAACTTTTATGTTTTCAAGAAGCAATTAGACATTCCACTTGGGGCGAAGGATTTCAAAGTATAGGGGGGTAAGCAGGATTAGGCTATTCAGTTGAATGGTCATAATGAATGGCGGAGGAGGCTTGAAGAGCCAAATGGCCTCCTCATATTTTCAATGTTTCTAGATAGCTGGGGCAAGCGAACAATGATCTCACTTGTCCTCCACGTTTGGGAAAAACCCACTCATCTTTGCCTTGGTAAAGTGCATCCTAAGACCATAAGACATAGGAGCAGAACTAGGCCACTCGGCCCATTGAGTCTGCTCCGCCATTCAATTGTGGCTGATATTTTTCTCATCCCCATTCTCCTGCCTTGTCCCCATAATCCCTGATCCCCTTATTGATCAAGAACCTATGTATCTCTGTCTTAAAGACACTGATTTGGCCTCCACTGCCTTCTGCGGCAAAGAGTTCCTGTGTAATACTTTGAACTGAATCAAACTCAGCTGGGCACAAGATGATGTTGACCCTGTAGAGGGCTCCCTCCAAGCCTCACCGGTAAGCACAGGACCCAGCTCCCTCGCCCATCTCACCCTCACCTCATCCAACGGGGAGGGATCTGATGAGAGAATATATACACATAGGTCCAAAATAGGCCTCTCGCCAGGTTGAGCCAAGGATAAAACCTTCTTCAGCAAGGAGGAGGGCGGGGCCACAGGAAAAAAGGGAAACCTTTCATGGAAAAGTCACGTATCTGAAAATAACTGAAGAGTCTGGAATTGGGCAACTGAAATTTGTAAGCCAGCTCCCTAAAACTGGCAAAATCTCCCCTCCAAAAATAGGTCCCTAAAATACTCAGTCCCTTTGCCTTCCAAGATTTAAGCAAAGGGACCAAACCAGAAGGTAAGAGGTCATTATTACAAATAGGGGCTAAAGAAGGCAGGAGAAAAAGCTAAAAGTGCTGCTGAAACAGTTTCCAAATCCTGAGGGAGCAGATCAGCACCAGATTTGAGGACAATCTAACAGGGCAGTGTTACTGTAATTATAGCACGGAGAGTAGAGCTAGTGTGAGCGAGCCTTCGTTTTGCCCAAAATCGATTCAGGGGTCACTGGTCCACTGCAAAATGTCTTTGATGTTAGCAGCCCAGTAGTAAAACAAAAAATTTGGGCGAGCCAAGCCTGTCTCTCCGGAGCAGAACACTGCGGATTCTGGGATTCTTATCCGCCCAAATGAAACTACAAATCAAATAACAAAACATTTGGGTAAAAAAAATAGGGATATATTGAAAGAAGAATGAAAACCAAGGAAGTACATTCAGTTTGATCGTTTGGATCTTACCTCCCAGAGAGAGAGGGAGATGGTTCCACCTCTGTACATCCAGTCTGGCATTATTGATCAGGCTTGAGTAATTTATGAAGAGAGGCCCAATTATAGGCCATCTTCATTGTGGTATCCATGGAGGGAGTCGGGTCCATAATGTAGGTCAGCTGCATAAACCGATACCAATGCTCCACCCCATCCCAACTAATGCCCCTCCATCGATCAGAGGCTCTCAACACTTTAGAGAGAAGCTCTATTGCCAAGGCATACAAAAGTGGGGAAGGAGGCCAGCCCTGTCTAGTGCCCCTACCCATGGGGGAAGTAATCCTGAGTGTAGAGTGTTTGTGCAAACCCTGGCAGTAGGGGCATTATACAACAGACGAATCCAGGAGGAAAATTTATAGTAGAATCTCAAATAGATTATCCCACCCTATCAAATGTGTCCAGAGGTACTATAGCCTCCAGCTCCAGTGCTGTGATGGGGGAAAGAATAACGTTTAAAAGGTGACTAATATTGACCGATAATTGTCAGCCCTTCACAAAGCCTGTTTGATCTTCCAAAATTAATAATAATCGTTTTGTGAGGGCCACGAAGAATCCAGCACGAGTTTTAAGGATACAAAAGTAATAACATTTATTTACAATAACATATATATATATATATATATATATGTAACAGCAGCAGCAACTTCCCTTGCTGCACACTCTTTCCTGCTGGTTCCAAGCTGGCCAGCTTTATTTATACTAGGAGTTTACTAATGGTTTCTCCGCCCCCTCATTGGGGAAGCTCATATTCGCACAGGATTGTGGGATTGTCATTAGTCCCCAGCCAATGGTAAGTAGGCAGGTTATAACAAATCGTTATTAGTGTCTTAAGTAGGCTGACATTAACACCGCAATGAAGTCACTGTGAAAAGCCCCTAGTCGCCACATTCCGGCGCCTGTTCGGGTACACAGAGGGAGAATTCAGAATGTCCAATTCACCTAACAAGCACATCTTTGGGTACTAGGGAGGGACGGCTCTGGCTGGAGCACCAGGACATTAGCAGTGTTTGAAAGTGAGATGGGTCGGTATGAACCACACTCTGCTGGGCCCTTGTCCCCCTTAAGGAGCAAAGTGATTGAGGCTTGAGTGAGGATCGGAGGCAATGAACGTCAAGACAATGAGTCATTAAAGAAATCCAATATTAAGGGTACGAGCCATCCCAAGAATTTTTTTGTAAACATTGACCAGGAAGCCCAATACATTTTAAAACCCGTCCGGGCGTAATGGGGAAACTAATTCACATCTCCCGCCAACTTCAACAGTTGGGATGTGCAGACCGTCCAAAACATCAGCTATGATCGATTTATCCACAGGGGATTCCTTATTGTTCGGCTGCAAATTGCACTAGGGATCTCCCCTCCTGGCCATCCCAGATGGGCCAAGAGATTTAGTTTTGGAACAATCCAATTTAGGGTCCAAAACACAGTTCAGGTCACCTCCTAGAATCATCCAGTGTGAGTCAAAGTTTGGGAGAAAATTTAGAAGAGAATTAAGATAAAGTTTGTGTCATCCCAGTTAAGGGTGTAAATGTTGACCATGCCGACCGGAGTGTTCGCCAAAGAGCCACAAGCAATAATATAACGACTGAGAGGCGGCTACAATTTGAGAGGAGATAAATTAAAATTGCTGCTCCCTGGCCCTGTCATTAAAACTGGAAGAGAAACCTGCCCGACCCAACTCTTGCGTAACTTGGTCTGGTCCTTGACACTCAAGTGGGTTTCCTGCAAGAAGACAACATTGGTAAGCTAAATTGCCCCTTGATTAGAAAAAATATATTTGGGTACTCTAAATTAAAAAAAAAAAGACAACATCAAAGTTTAGGCTCTTAAAATGGGCGAATGCCCTTTAATGTTTTACTGGGCCATTCAGACCCTGAACATTCCAGGTAACCAAACGAATTGGAGGTCTCCAACCACTCCTTAATCCAGATTCAGCTATCCCTAAAGAGAAATACCAAAGCAGGGACACTGAAAAGGGAAAGAAATCCACCGAAAGTGCCGAATAACCGAAAACGCTTAAATGTAACCAAAGGGTGTTGTGAGCACGCACAGACCCCGAATAAGAAGAAAAACAGAATGTGACGTGTTCTTCTGCAGGGCCATGAAATAGATTAAACCTACATTAAACAATGCCCAATTTGAGCTTTCGAACAAAGGAGTCTGCATCAGCAGTCCTTCGCCCCAGCAGTCACCCAAAGGTGAGCTGGGTAAACCAATCCAAATCTGACTCCATTTTTATTCAAGATGGCTTTCACTCCGAAGGCAGATCTTCATTTTGCCAGGTCCACACTCCGATCTTGGTATATAGCCTGATGGAGTGGCCCTCCCATTTGATATCCTGGTTCTGTCTAGCCCAGCGAAGGACCTATTCTTTTTCCTGAAGCTATGAAACTGTACGATAACCGCACGAGGCAGATTTCCAGATCAAGGCCTCGGTCGCAGGGAGCAATGGGCCCAGTCTAACTTTTGGGGATGTGAATGCATCTTCACCCACCATCTTGCAAAACATGGTTATTCATATTATTACTGTGCACAAATTACTCGCCTGAATTACAACAGTCACTATTGGCTGTGAAGTGTTTGGGGATGTCATGAGGATGTGAAGGGCACAGTATAAATGTAAGTTTGTCCTCCCCTCCTTTTGCCTCCTCATTGCCTTAAGAAATAGGTTGGCAACCTGCTGTAGCCTCTCTGTATTTGACTATTTGATGGTGACTGAATGTTTCAGTTTCTTTATTTGCGGATCAAAGAGGAATGCAAACATACTGAAAATTGGACCAAAAAAAGTATATTTTGTGTGTGTGTGTGTGATGTATCGCAAGTCGCTGAAGTTTGGTGAACAAAAACAAAACTTCATTCAAGCTAGCAATGTTCTTATTTTTCTAAGTTCCGTCATCTAGCTACTACATAGAGCTCAATTCACTGCTTCCTGTACCACGGCCAGATAGATTACCATTTCTCTCTACAGATGCGATTGAAGCTCAGGCTGACTTTGTGGAGAAACTGGGCTGAATTCCACAGTTTGTAGCATAAATCTCTGGGGATTGAGTCCGTCCCTGAGTAAATGTTCCTTTTTTGAAAAAAAAGTATTGGCATAGGCTGGCACACAGTCTGCCTGGCACTGGGCAGAGGATATCTGTGCCATGGGAATCCAGGCTATAACGATGGTCTCACAGGCAGAGGATACAGACAGGCTTTTCTGCTTTTCGATGCAAAAGCAAAGAGCTGACCTTAGTTAAATCAGACTGTACCATTTCCTCCACATCCCTTTTATCTTCTATCCGTCATTGGCTCCTCTCCCATCTCATGCTGCAACCCCTGACCCCACAAACTACTGTTGCAGATGCAGCTCTCTGCCCGTCAAGCTCAAGGTTATTTTCATTTATTTGTAGACTGCACTGCCACACCCTGCTCTCTCGTATCTCTCTCGATCTTCCCCCTTGCACTATATTTGTCAGCAGTTTTTATTTTTCATCTCCTTTGCTCTCTCGCATTGGGATCGCAACTCCACAAACCCCCCCCCAAGTGTTTTCACATTTGAGTGGGCAATGCTGTAGATTCACCCTCAATGCAGCAATCTCTGGTAAATGAGGCAGAACCAGTCTGCTGCAATATTCTGATCACTGTTGGAGTAGTTAACCTCCCTGATTGCAGCTTTCACTGTTGGCAATAGCCTGCAGCAGAGACAAATGTCCAGGGAAGGGTCAAATTGGAGGCCACAGTTGTGACTCCTACCGTACCTGTAATACCATCTGTGCCACAGGTACTTTTGTTGGGGCAAATTAACAGAAATCAAGATGAAAATTGCTTCCAGAATGCACGTGCAAAGTACTGTTGTACCTTCCATGTAATTCCAAAACATGAAACATATACATGTCATATTAGCTGCTTCTGTGAGATTTGAACGGTGCAGGTCAAGGCAAGAGGGAATTATTTCTCTGGTTCACCATTGGTGCTAATCATGCACTGAGGAGTGTTGGTTATGAATCAGCGTTTTGTGGATTTTCAGAATGCCTGTGTAGTGGATTTCTGATCGCGCTAACATAAAGTGATGTGAAAATTAAAGCTGGCCGATGTGCCTCAGATGCCGATCCCTCCAGGGCGGAGCATGTTAAAGAAAGGGGAAGACTTTAATGCTTTTCACACTTTCTGAAGGCTCCCAGGCAAATTCATAGCTTTTTGAACTGTTATGTAGATAAATATAAGCAGCCACTTTGCAGACAACAAGGTCACACAAACATTTTTTTTTTTTCTTTATGAATTTAAGAGTACCCAATTATTTGTTTCCAATTAGGGGCAGTTTAGTGTGGCCAATCCACCTACCCTGCACATCTTTGGGGTGTTCTTTGAGTTGTGGGGGTGAAACCCACACAGACACAGGGAGAATGTGCAAACTCCACATGGACAGTGACCTGGGGCCGGGATCGAAACCGGGTCCTCAGCGCCATGAGGCAGCAGCGCTAAGCACTGCACCACCGTGCCGCCCCAACTCAAACCCATTGAGATGAATGACTGTTTAATTTGTTCTGGCTGAAGGAAGAATGTTGGCCGGGGCACCAGGTAACTTTCCCCCCACTCCCACCTCTCTTCAAACAGCACAATTTGATTTTTTTTGCATTCCCCTGAGCGGCCAGATGGGACCTCTCTGAAAGACAGCACATCTAATGATGCACCAATGTGAGAGAAATGGGAGAAATCTATAAGGGAAGAATCAAAAACTGCTGGAAGCACTCTGCAGCATCTCCAGAAAACACCAGATAACACAGTGTGCATTGTGGACTCTTCAGCAAAATTAGAGGATATAATAGGTGCACAACAATTAAAAGCAAACAGAGAACACATGGGAAAGGCATACGCACATAACGCACAGCTACTCGCACCAGTGAAAATAAATACAAAGGAAAAGGAAAATCGCTTATTGTCACAAGTAGGCTTCAATGAAGTTACTGTGAAAACCCCTAGTCGCCACATTCCGGCGCCTGTTCGGAGAGGCTGGTACGGGAATTGAACCGTGCAGCTGGCCTGCCTTGGTCTGCTTTAAAAGCCAGCGATTTAGCCCAGTGTGCTAAACCAGCCCCCTAATATAAATGGTTTAAGTGATAAGCAGCGATGGTCATAGTGGGAGAAGTGATGTTAGTGTGAGACCATAAGAGTCAATAAAGGAAGGAAAGGAAGACATGCTGGCTGGAGAGTGTCTGAATACCTGAAGGAGGTGAGGGATGAGACAGGTAGAAATATAAAGACAAAAACTGTTGAGGAACCAAGCTTCAGGTCTCAGACGAAAAAAGCAGGCTGCTACCTCTGGAGCAGACCACCTTGCTAGCACGCCGTTCCAACAAGGGTTTATAAAATGTTCACATGATCCAGGGAGTTAACATTCATTTAAAATACTCCAGGGCTTGGCAAGTGCCGTTTATGGAAGAATTGGCTCTTGCTTTTTCATTTGGAAAAGCAAGTTGGCAGGATATGCCCAAGTTCTCAATTTTCTGTTTGGATAGCAATATCGGTGATGCAAAGAGCCGTGCTCCGGCCAACTGTGCAAATCCTTGGAATGCAGTAATGGAAAATTCCACTCATCTTTAGGTGCAGGGGCTCTTGTTTGATTTTTTTTTTTATTCGCCGAAGGTTTTTGGAAACATTTACAGAATGTTGAGAAACTGTTAACACAATGTTTAATCTCCATTAATCTGTTTATAATCAACTTAATCTTTATTCTGTGGAAGAAAAGGAGATGAGCAATTGATTCAAGCCTAACTAATCTGTCAGTATCTGACAGCAGTGTTATTCTGGTAACACGATTGAGACTGGGATTTCACCATTTGGACGTGAGCATAAGGGCAGCACGGTGGCGCAGTGGTTAGCGCTGCTGCCTCACGCCGCTGAGGACCCGGGATTGACCCTGGCCCCGGGTCACTGTCCGTGTGGAGTTTGCACATTCTCCCCATGTTTGTGTGGTCCTCGTTCCCACAACCCAAAGATGTGCGGGGTAGGTGGATTGGCCACGCTAAATTGCCCCTTAATTGGAAAAAAGAATTGGGTACTCTTTTTTTTTTTAAATAAATAAAAAATAAAAATTAATTGGGCATGAGCATAAACCTGCACCTCCCGCTCCTTCTGAATCGAAAGTTGTGGGTTCAGGCCTTGCAGCAGAACCTTAGCACATCGTCAAGGCTAACGCGTCAGTGCAACGTTGAGCGAGTGCTACATTGTCAGAGTCGCTGCCGTTAAGCTGAGATGTTAAATCATGGTCCCCATTTATGGGCTAACATAAAAGATCCAAAGATGTGCAGGCTAGGCGGATTGGCCATGCTAAATTGCCCTTGGTGTCCAAAAAGGTTAGATGCAGTTACTGGGATATGGGGATGGTGTGGTGCTTGGGTATGGTGCTTTTTCCATGGGTTGGTGCAGACTCGATGGGCCAAATGGCCTCCTGCACTGTAAATTCTATGATCTATGATTCTATGATCCCATGGCACTATTGAAAGAGAAGTAGAGAGTTCTCATTATTCTGCCCAATATTCATCCCTCATTCAACACAATTAAAACACATTAGCTGGCCATTTTATTTAATTGCCATTTAACAGGTTCTTGCTGAATGGGAACAGACTCCCTTTGCCTACATAGCATGACTATTCATTAGCCGTGAAGAAATTGGGGACAGCCCAAAGATGAGATGTCCTATGTAAATATGAGTCCTTTCTGATCTTTTCCTGTGCCTGTTCTTACTGTTTGCAAACTGCAAATATATCAGAGCCAGAAGCCCTGTAACTAATGTCCAGTCAAGCAGGTTAGAGACTGGAGTATAAACCTGACAAGCTGACACCCAGTCTGCCTGCTGTCCTGAGAATGATAGATTTTATAACAAAGTAAAGTGGGGAACCAAGATCTATAATGCAGGACAACACCAAGGCTTTAGACTATATGAAGTTTTAAGTGGTGATTAGGTGAGTTGGAGGTTGGATTTTAAAAATTTAGAGATTGGAGAGGAAAGAACAAGTCCCAATTTGGTCTTGACTTGGGTTTAGTTTGATTTGCATTGGTAGCAAGTTGTTACAGTCCTGATGCAGTGCCTGAAAGGGTGGTGGAAGCAGTTTCAATCGTAACTAGCAAGGATGAATTGGATATACATTTTGAAAATGTTGCGGGGAAAGAACACAGAAATAGGGTTAATTGGATAGCTTGTTCAAAGATCTAGGACCAATGAGCCCCCTGTGCTACATCATTCTTTGAACCCAACAAATGCACCATTTGCCACTCTTCTGGCACTGAAGTAGTTCATGTCCAAATGCAACATGACCTGGACAATTTTCAGGTTTGGGCTAACATTTTGTTTGCACCATACAATTGCCAGGAATGACCGTTTCTAACACGAGGGAATCTGACCATCACCCCTTGTCATTCAGTGGCATTACCATCGCTGACTCCCTCACTATCAACATCCAGGGGGTTAACATTGACCAGAAACTGAACTGGACTAGCCATATAAATACTGTGACTCCAAGAGCAGGTCAGAGACTGGGAATCCTGCAGTGAGTAACTCACCTGATTTCCCCAAAGACTATCCACTGTCTACCAGGCACGTCAGAAGTCTGATGGAATACCCTCCGCTTACCTGGATGAGCAGCTCATGAGAAGTTTCACACCAGGACATAGCCCGCTTGATTGCTCCCCCTTCCACAAACATTCACTCCCTCCACCACCGACGCACAGTGACAGCCGTGTGTACCATCTACAAGATGCACTGCAGTAACTCACCAAGGTTCCTCAGACAGCACCTTCCAAACCCACGACCGCTACCATCTAGAAGGACAAGAGCAGCAGATGGGGAACCCCACCATCTGGAGGTTCCCCTCCAACTCACTCACCATTCTGGTTTGGAAATATATCGCTGTTCCTTCACTGTCGGTGTACCTACACAACATGGACAGCAGTCATTCAAGGAGACAGCCCGTCACCACCTTCTGAAGAGCAGTTGGGGTGGGCAATAAATGCTGGCCTTGCCAGTGACGCGCACAAACTGTAAATTTTTTTTTTTTACAGGACCAAAGTAGAATTGCATTTTGGAATTTCAGAGGAAGAAGAAGTGGCGCAGTGGTTAGCACTGCTGCCTTGTGGCGCCGAAGATCCGGGTTCGATCCCGGCCTCGGGTCGCTGTCTGTGTGGAGTTTGCACATTCTCCCCGTGTCTGCGTGGGTCTCACCCCCACAACCCAAAGATGTGCAGGGGAGGTGGATTGGCCACGCTAAATTGCCCCTTAATTGGGAAAAACAAAATTGGGTACTCTAAATTTATTCTACGAAAGAAGCCAGCTGCTACTTCATACCAGTCAGGCATGTCCAAAATGGTTTCCATTGGCAAAAGCTAAGCTTAAAGTAATGGACTGTTAGAATCACCTAAAACAAAAATCTTAAAGAGTAGATACTGCAAATCTCTCTGGAAATAACCCAGCAGGTCAGTCGGTATTTGTGGACGAAGGAGATGAGTTCAAGTTTTTGGACATTAGGCTCTTGAGACTAATGAAAGGCCTACACTCATGTTCTTCATTCTTTCGTGTGGGTGTTGTTGGAAAGGCCAGTGTCTGTTGCCCATCCCTAATTTGCAAAGCCGTTTCTGAGAGTGTGGGTCGGGAGTCACATGGAACAATGACGTCATAAGGGCGGCCGAGTGGTTAGCACTGCTACCTACGGCGCTGAGGACCCGGGTTCGATCCCGGCCCCAGGTCACTGTCTGTGTTAAGTTTGCACATTCTCCCTGTGTCTGCATGGGTCTCACCCCCACAATCCAAAGATGTGCAGAGTAGGTGAATTGGCCACACTAAATTGCCCTTTAATTGGGAAAAAATAATTCGATTCTCTAAATTTATTTGTAAAAATAACTTCATGGTCGCCAGACTATAGATTGCAAAGAGCATAGATCATTAATTCAATTTACATTCCACCAGCTGCAGTGGTGGGATTGCAACTCTCGTCCTCGGAGCATTAGGGCCGCACGGTAGCACAGTGGTAGCATTGTGGCTTCACAGCTCCAGGGTCCCAGGTTTGATTCCTGGCTTGGGTGACTCTGTGTGGAGTCTGCACGTTCTCTCCATGTCTGCAGGAGTAGCCAGATGCATGTTTCCTCATCTTTCTATCTCCGCCATAGCTGAATTTCCAGGGAAAGGGTTGGCCCACTGAAGGATAGGCAAGGGAATCTATGTGTGGAGCCAGAGGAAATGGGCGAGGTACTAAATGAATACTTTGCATCAGTATTCACCAAAGAGAAGGAATTGGTAGATGTTGAGTCTGGAGAAGGGGGTGTAGATAGCCTGGGTCACATTGTGATCCAAAAAGACGAGGTGTTGGGTGTCTTAAAAAATATTAAGGTAGATAAGTCCCCAGGGCCTGATGGGATCTACCCCAGAATACTGAAGGAGGCTGGAGAGGAAATTGCTGAGGCCTTGACAGAAATCTTTGGATCCTCGCTGTCTTCAGGGGATGTCCCGGAGGACTGGAGAATAGCCAATGTTGTTCCTCTGTTTAAGAAGGGTAGCAAGGATAATCCCGGGAACTACAGGCCGGTGAGCCTTACTTCAGTGGTAGGGAAATTACTGGAGAGAATTCTTCGAGACAGGATCTACTCCCATTTGGAAGCAAATGGACGTATTAGTGAGAGGCAGCATGGTTTTGTGAAGGGGAGGTCGTGTCTCACTAATTTGATAGAGTTTTTCGAGGAGGTCACTAAGATGATTGATGCAGGTAGGGCAGTAGATGTTGTCTATATGGACTTCAGTAAGGCCTTTGACAAGGTCCCTCATGGTAGACTAGTACAAAAGGTGAAGTCACACGGGATCAGGGGTGAACTGGCAAGGTGGATACAGAACTGGCTAGGCCATAGAAGGCAGAGGGTAGCAATGGAGGGATGCTTTTCTAATTGGAGGGCTGTGACCAGTGGTGTTCCACAGGGATCAGTGCTGGGACCTTTGCTCTTTGTAGTATATATAAATGATTTGGAGGAAAATGTAACTGGTCTGATTAGTAAGTTTGCAGACGACACAAAGGTTGGTGGAATTGCGGATAGCGATGAGGACTGTCTGAGGATACAGCAGGATTTAGATTGTCTGGAGACTTGGGCGGAGAGATGGCAGATGGAGTTTAATCCGGACAAATGTGAGGTAATGCATTTTGGAAGGTCTAATGCAGGTAGGGAATATACAGTGAATGGTAGAACCCTCAAGAGTATTGAAAGTCAAAGAGATCTAGGAGTACAGGTCCACAGGTCATTGAAAGGGGCAACACAGGTGGAGAAGGTAGTCAAGAAGGCATACGACATGCTTGCCTTCATTGGTCGGGGCATTGAGTATAAGAATTGGCAAGTCATGTTGCAGCTGTATAGAACCTTAGTTAGGCCACACTTGGAGTATAGTGTTCAATTCTGGTCGCCACACTACCAGAAGGATGTGGAGGCTTTAGAGAGGGTGCAGAAGAGATTTACCAGAATGTTGCCTGGTATGGAGGGCATAAGCTATGAGGAGCGATTGAATAAACTCGGTTTGTTCTCACTGGAACGAAGGAGGTTGAGGACGACCTGATAGAGGTATACAAAATTATGAGGGGCATAGACAGAGGGATAGTCAGAGGCTTTTCCCCAGGGTAGAGGGGTCAATTACTAGGGGGCATAGGTTTAAGGTGAGAGGGGCAAGGTTTAGAGTAGATGTACGAGGCAAGTTTTTTACGCAGAGGGTAGTGGGTACCTGGAACTCGCTACCGGAGGAGGTAGTGGAAGCAGGGACGATAGTGACATTTAAGGGGCATCTTGACAAATATATGAATAGGATGGGAATAGAAGGATACGGACCCAGGAAGTGTAGAAGATTGTAGTTTAGTCGGGCAGTATGGTCGGCACGGGCTTGGAGGGCCGAAGGGCCTGTTCCTGTGCTGTACATTTCTTTGTTCTTTGTTTGTTCTTTTTCCCCTCGTTGCTGCAGAGACACCCACCTAATTGCATATTTCTTAGCTGCCGGAGCTGGGCACTGTACTCAAAGTTTGCTTCGAACTGTCTTTGCATTTTCTGGTCTACTCTTTCACTGCCATTTACAGAGCACATATCTCCCACTCTTCATTTCCATATGTGGCGTAGCACTTTGCGCTTGAATATATTGAATTTCACTTGCCTGTCCGTGTACATATTTATCCAAATAACAATTTAATATGAGAGCTGGTTCCATTTCCCCTGTTTGATGGATAGCCAAAATGAATTTAACATCTTTACTTGTTTTCTGAACCCATGATGTTGCAGCGCATTAGAAATGGCCACTTTCCTCCAAGTAGACCTCTTCCCCAATCAAACAAAAGGAGCTGCTTTCTATCCTGCCACTTTTTTTAAATATCCTCCCAAGATTTATCCTGGGACACGCATTTCATTAGCACAGGGCTAAATCGTTGGCTTTGAAAGCAAACCAAGGCAGGCCAACAGCACGGTTCAATTCCCGTACCGGCCTCCTGAACAGGCGCCGGAATGTGGTGACTAGGGGCTTTTCACTAACTTCATTTGAAGCCTACTTGTGACAATAAGCGATTGTCATTTCATTGAACTAATTAGACGACCAAAGTTGGGAACATCAGAACAGGGAATTTGAAAGTGCCAAGCAGCAGAGACACAGGTGTTCAACAGCACACTCTTCCTTGGTGAAAAGGTGACCGCTTTGTTTTGTTGTTTTGGGTTTTTAAAAATAAATTTAAGAGTACCCCTGGTGGCACAGTGGGTTAGCCCTGTTGCCTCACGGCACCAAGGTCCCAGGTTCGATCCCAGCTCTGGGTCACTGTCCGTGTGGAGTTTGCACATTCTCCCCGTGTCTGCGTGGGTTTTGCCCCCACAACCCAAAGATGTGCAAGGTAGGTGAATTGGCCATGCTAAATTGTCCTGTAATTGGAAAAAAGGAATTGGGTACACTAAATTTATTTTAAAAAGCACTTGAAAATGGGACTCTTCACCAGAGTGCTCTTTTTTTTACAGAGCACTTTTTTTGGACTGTGTTGTGTTATGTATGACAGACTATTGGGCCCCACCCTGTTCTGCCGCATTCTCCTGTGTTCGAGGTTTGACATAACCTCCCTGCTGCCTCAGCTATTCACTCGTTTCTGACCGACTGGTAGTTATATAGCACCATAATATAATGTCCCACAGCGCTTTACAGGAGCATTCCAAAGCCGAATTTGACACTGAGCCACATAAAGGAGATATTAGGGCAGGCGGCCAACAGCTTGGTCAGAGTTAGAATTCACAGAATCCTTACAGTGCAGAGGAGGCCATTCAGCCCATTGAGTATGCATTGACCCTCCAAAAGAATACCCTGCCTAGGCCCACTCCCCCGCCCACTCCCCGCAACCCCATTCATTGATCATGACCACCTAATGCACATCTTTGGAGTGTGGGAGGAAACCGGAGCACCCGGAGGAAACCCACACAGACACGAGGAGAACGTGCAAATTCCACACGGTCACCCAAGGTCGGAATCAAACCTGGGTCCCTGGCGCTGTAAGGCAGCAGTGCTAACCACCGTGCCACCCCTTCGGTTTGTAGAGTATCATAAAGGAGGTAAAATGAGGTTTTGGGGTTAACTTCTTTCTATCATCTGATGGAAAAGAAATCATCTTGGCCGTCTCTTGTAAATTCATTTACAAATGATTTGTGGAAGTGTATGTAGATTCCTCCTCCCCATCCAGCCAGCCCTCCTATGGTTCTATTCCTTTTAAATGCTGTTCATCTGTCATTTGTTTTCCAGTCCTGACAGGTTCTACATATTGTCGACCCCTCTCGTTCTCTGCGCAGATGTTGACCAAACCGGATTGGTTTCCAGTTTTTTCTGATTTTGTTCCTAATGGGTCTCCCGTTGCCTGTTTCTGGGTTTTTTTTCCTCTTCCCTTTTTGAATATGAGCACCTCATTAGCCTTCCCAGATTCCTTCAGTATTTGGCAACTCAGCTCACATTCTCTTGCCCTTGGATGAGTACTTGCAGATTTATTAGTTTTTAGCCATTTTAAGCCTGTCAGAAGTCAATAATTATGCTTTGGCTATCTGACTGTAGAACAGAAGCTGCTCATACATTTCCCCCACTGAATATTTATCGGATGTAATCATTCAGAATGTTCGCCATTTTGTACTTAACCTCTGCTTGTAAACAAAATGGCAGATTTCCTGCTCTTGAGTGAGTGATGACCTGAGGGGAGTTGATCAAGATTTATGAATAAGTGTAGAATTAGACACGATGGACCCATTTGCAGGCAAGACCAGAATTCGAGGCCATAAATATAAAATGGCTGCTTGTGAATCCAACTGGAAATCCAGGAGAAGCTCCTTTACCCAGAGTGATGGCAACGTGGGCCTCACTACCACGGGGAGTGGCTGAGGGAATGGAATGGACACATTCGAGGGGAAACTAGATAAACTGGGGAGAAAGCGACAGAAGGATGTGTTGATGGGGTTAGATGAAGAGAGGGGTGGGAGGAGGTTCACGTGGCACATTAACGGCAGCACCAATCTGTTGGCCTGTTTGTGTAAATCACCGAGTACAGTGTTGTTCAATGGGAATTTCTGACCTAGTCGCGGGGTTGGCTGTGGTGATGTGCACACTAATATTAATAGAACAAATGCTCGTCAAAGCACACCGTACAAGTAAGTATATTTTGCTAGTATATTTACTTGAGCAATATCTATCTCAGTAACCAAAGGAGCAAAGCAGTCACAGTGAGAAAAAAAAATTACTTGCACTCTCTTGTTTTGCCATTTTGCAAAGAAATGCACAAAAAAGTTGAAGTTCTTTTTAAAAATATATATTTTTATTGATATTGCAAGTTATCGAATAAAGAAGAAAATAAAAAGCGGTGTTTCACCAGTGGAGTATCATACACTGACAAAGGAGAAAACTGAACAGGCAGCCTCCAGCCTTTCATTGTCACCACGGCCGTGACTGGGGCTCGAACGCTGGATAATATTTACATTTGTACAACGGGGGGGGGGGGGGGGGTGCAGTGGTTAGCACTGCTGCCTCATGGCATCGAGGACCAGCCCCAGGTCACTGTCCGTGTGGAGTTTGCACATTCTCCCCGTGTCTGCATGGGTCTGACACCCACAACACAAAGATGTGCAGGGTAGGTGGATTGGCCACGCTAAATTGCCCTTTAATTGGAAAATTTAAAAAAAACATTTGTACAACAATGTTTGATTTTTAGAAGGGTTTGTCGGATTCTGCTGGGGCCCCTGCCGCTTGGCGGTAGAGGTTGTTTCCTGTGTCCTGGTGTGTTTGGGGTTTCTCCCCCCACCCCCTCACTCATCTCTTACCTTCATCTGGGGAGGGGGACCCACGTCTACAGGTCCACAAGTCACTTAAAATGGCAACACAGGTGGAGAAGGTAGTCAAGGAGGCATACGGCATGCTACAGCTGTATAGAATCTTAGTTAGGCCACACTTGGAATATAGTCTTCAATTCTGGTCGCCACACCACCAGAAGGATGTGGAGGCTTTGGAGAGGGTACAGAAGAGGTTTACCAGGATATTGCCTGGTATGGAGGGCATTAGCTAAAATAAAAATCTGTATTCGTGTCACAAGTAGGCTACATTGACACTGCAATGAAGTTACTGTGAAAATCCCCAAGTCGCCACACACCAGCATCTGTTCAGGTGCACTGAGGGAGAATTCATAATGTCCAAATTACCGAACAGCATGTCTTTCGGGACTTGTGGGAGGAAATCTGAGCACCCGGAGGAAATCCCCGCAGACACGGGGAGAACGTGAAATATCAGGACTGAGCTGATGTTTGGTCAAAGGGCATCATCGGTTATAAAGGAGGAATTGGAGGTGGTGAGGCAGACCGGTTTAGGGAGGAATTCCAGAGAGCAGTTTTTTCATCATGGATATGGGCATCATTGGCACGGCCAACATTTATTACTCTAGGGCCCTAGGCAGCTGAAGGCACAGTCCTTGATGATGGGGCAAAGTAAGTGGGTGGACACATGAAGACTGGAGGAAGTTACGAGGATCACGCATCTCCAGCCCTGCCTCCGCCTAAACTCTTGTCTCCAGTGCTCCCTTGGCCAGCCTCCCATCCACCGTCCTCAATACGCTTGAACTCATCCAGAACTCCAGTTAGTCTGCTAGTCCACCTTATTATAGTGGCATTATTCAAAGAAGAATGGGCAGCTCTGGTTTCCTGGCTAATGTTTATCCCTCGACCATCATCACAAAAACTTGCAAGCTGATCATTTATCTCATTCGCTGTTTGTACAACCTTGCTGTGAGTAAATGGACTGCCATGTTTATCCACATAATGATTGTACTTCAAAAGCAATTCTTTCATTGTAAAGCACTTTGAAATGTCCTACATAAATTCATGTTTGTTCTGTTTTTGTTTTTTTGATTGCCTTCCCTTTTAGGCGATGGTAAATGTGTGATCTGCGACTCCTATGTCAGGCCATGCACGCTAGTCCGTATCTGTGATGAGTGTAACTATGGGTCTTACCAAGGACGGTGCGTGATCTGTGGTGGCCCGGGTGTATCTGATGCCTATTATTGCAAGGAGTGTACTATCCAGGAAAAAGATGTAAGTTTGAAGAGAATTTTAAGACAGTGTAACAATCAAAAAATGTGAACTACTTGATTACTGGTGACTGGGATGAGTGAAACTGTACAATCCGACAATAGGACCAATTCTAGCATCTGATTAGTTTGAAGGGGAATTTCAGACATGGATTCCTACAAACTCAAAACTTTCTTTTATGGCACGTACCTTTTGAAACTGTAAAAAATTAATTTAGAGTACCAAATTCTTTTTTTTTCCCAATTTAAGGAGCAATTTAGCGTGGCCAATCCACCTACCTCGTACATCTCTCTCTCTCTCTCTCTCTCTCTCTCTCTCTCTCTCTCTCTTCCCCCCCCCCCCACACATCATGTGCGCCCCATGGACCACCTTAAACTGGATAAGCCTAGCGCACGATGGGGATGCATTCAACCTCCTTCCGCAGTCCAGCCTCCAATTCTCTCCCCAACTCTTCCTCTCACTTGCGCTTCAGTAACCCTATCGGGACTCCTCCCCAATCCATCAGCTCCTTGTAAATTTCTAACATTTTTGCCTCTCCTACCCTTGTTATTGATACAACCTTGTCCTGTAGCCCCTGAGGCAGCAGGTGAGGAAACGACGGTACCTGCTTCAGGACAGAATCCCTCACCTGTAATTACCGGCACCACTTACTCTTTTTTTTTTTTTGCCTCCTTAGAGAGATGGATGTCCGAAAATCGTCAATCTTGGCAGCTCAAAAACTGACCTGTTCTACGAAAGGAAAAAGTATGGCTTTAAGAAGAGGTGATCCCAGGAAATCTTTCACATTCCAACTGAATGTGGGGCCACTGGAGCAGTCTTGCCTAGGATGTTTAACATTGCTGTTTCACAGTATGGAGTATGGTATTTGATGGCATGGAGCGGGCAGCATGTGGAAGAGGGCGATTGTTACACACGAGTTCAATTATTATTATTTTCTTTTAGTAGCTAGCATATTTTCTGTCTCTCATCAAAGTGAGTTTGGAATTGGAAGTAACAGGTTTCTGACAATGGAACCAACCCCAGAACTTTCTATGGCAACACCGCCTGTGATCTATTTCTGGGCAGGAGCAAGTAATGCTCGCCAATCTGTTAATTCTATTAGCAGACGGGGCAGCACGGTGGCACAGTGGGTTAGCCCTGCTGCCTCACGGCGCCGAGGTCCCAGGTTCGATCCCGGCTCTGGGTCACTGTCCGTGTGGAGTTTGCACATTCTCCCCGTGCCTGCATGGGATTCGCCCCCACAACCCAAAGATGTGCAGGGTAGGTGGATTGGCCACGCTAAATTGCCCCTTAATTGGAAAAAATTAATTGGGTACACTAAATTTTTTTTTTTAATTTTATAAATTCTATTAGCAGACTTGAAAAGAATTGGAGGAACCTACTGTGTTAGCTGGTTGTGGGTTGAGCAGCGAGGAATTTAAATTGTTCAGTGAGTTAGTTAATGGTTATAACTTCACTTCTGAAGTAGCTGCAAAATCCTGTGCATTTCACATTTAAGCATGGGATGCAAATAATTACTTGCTTTGCCTCGTACAGTTGATTTACTCTGACAGGAGGTTAGGTTTTTATTTTTACCTCTGCTTTCATGTTTGAGTAATCTTGAAGCCTGTTTGTGAGTCACACTAAAGTAGTGTATGAGGCGAGCGCTGCCAGATTTATTTGCTCTTTTTCATGAAGGCCCTTTGACACACTTCTGGTTGTTTTGCTTGAGCATATTCTACAAACTCTTTCCTTTTTGACACTTACAACAAGATATTCCTATTGAGCTGAAGTATGATCTGTACGTTTTCAAAAATATTGCTCCCCCCCCCCCCCAATGCCCCTTTGGCTAAATACACTGCTACACAGAGCTGCATTGACAAAAAGTGCAAGATTGGTCTCTAGCCTGTGCTGAATTAATTGGCTTTTGTTCAGGTGGCAGGGGTCCCTGGGACAGGGAGAACTGGGGGTGGGCAAACGTCTCGTATCCTGCTTGCTGATTGCTATGTGGTATTGCCTGCTGGATGTGTGTGCGTGTTTGAGTGGGGTAAGAATCAAACTCCACTGTGATTTATCTCAGCAAATCGCAGTGGTCAGGTAGCATTGCGATGTCTTTTTTAATTTAAAGTACCCAATTCTTTTTTTCTCCAATTAAGCGGCAATTTAGCATGGCCAATTCACCTACCTTGTGCATCGTTGTGTGGGGTGAGACCCACGCAGGCACAGGGAGAATGTGCAAACTTCACACGGATTGCACCCTGCCCTTGGTGCCGTGATGCAGCAGTGCTAGCCACCGCACCGCCCTTACCACTGTTGACGGGAAATCAGTGCAAAGTATTCTGCCAGGTAAACAGTTGGTACACTTGCTGAGGATGTCCCAGTTGCAGCTAGATGCTATTGCAGATGTGTTGGGAGCACAAGAGTGGTGAACTTTGGACATGTTTTTGTTTTTCAGTCCTTCTGATCCTAGTGCAACATGAGTCAGCACCTTTTTTACGAGCAAGGGTTCAGTGGTGTTGGCTTTAAGCTGTTGTATTGCTCGATAATGTTGCCGAGCACGGCCCCAAAAGAAGGTGGGGAAAGTTGCCATTGTTTAACTGAGATTAGAGAAATTAATCGAAATCAGTGCCAGGCGGAGGGAACCATCGCTCCAAGTTGGAGAGGTGACCCAGTGTGGGCTGGTTCTTTACTCTGTAAGCAAACTGCTTATGCTTCCTTACTTTGCGCTTGAAGGATTTGGTAGAGATACAGCTTATTAATTCAGTTTTTTAAAACATTTATAAAAAAAAAAAAAACTTCAGGATACAGCAATTGCTTTTTCACCTCTTAATCCTTCATCTCGTTTAATGTTTAACTTGCTGAGCAGCTTGCTGCGGGGTGACCAGCCACCTTATTGGGCAAGCTGGCAGAGGGAAGACGTTTCTCTGTGTCACATAACTCGAGAGTGTTCAAACCTGATGTGCTCTGACTCCTGGCACATCTCTCTTCCGGATGCAGGTACTGGCAAGCCAGATGGGGCAGGTTGCATCCTGTTTCGATAACTGAGAATCAAGTGCAGTTAAGGTGGGGCCGCAGTTGAGGCCCTTCAGCAGAGGGAGGTTTTTAAGCTATCCGGGGCGGGGATCAAATATTCTGACGAGGTCAATACAGAGACTTTTTAAATCAATTGGGAATTTATTAGAAGTTAATAGTGTCGTTTGTGTCTGTTTAAGTTTGCACCTCACCTTATCCATGCTGTTTTCAGTACAAGGAAATTAAGAAATTAAACCCTTGGTTTATTTAAAGGGATCGTGACCCACAGAAAGGGAGCATGACCCACAGACCCATGTGGGCAGCACGGTAGCACAGTGGATAACCGTATTGCTTCACAGCTCCAGGGTCCCAGGTTCGAATCCCGGCTTGGGTCACGGTCTGTGCGGCGTCTGCACGATCTCCCCGTGTCTGTGTGGGTTTCCTCCGGGTGCTCCAGTTTCCTCCCACAAGTCCCGATAATTTGGACATTCTGAATTCTCCCTCTGTGTACCCGAACAGGCGCTGGAATGTGGCAACTAGGGACTTTTCACAGTAACTTCCATTTCAGTGTTAATGTAAGCCCACTTGTGACAATAAAGATCACTTTACTTTAGAAAGGGAGCATGACACACAGTTGAGTGTCTCAATGCAACGTCAGTTCAGAACGAAAACTCACTCCCACGGGCTTCTTTTCAAATCTTGTATCAACCACATCCATTAGGGGATTTGGGCAATTGTTGCTGTTTGCTACCCTGCCATTCATTCACTGGTTCATGCCACCAGATAAAACATCAATGCAAATGTTTCCCATTCCAAAAACAAGTCTTGACCGTTGAACAGGAAAAGTAATCATCCTACGTGAGCCTGAAAGATTGATTGCCTGAGCATCGGTTTTAAATGAAGTGCCTCCACATTCACTTGTAGGTGAAGATTGTGTTTGAATGCTTTAATTATTGAGCTGTGATTGTTCCCCCTTTTTAAATAAACCAGTTTCTTTTTCTACCTGTGTCGGCTGGTGTTTTCTGTAAGTGTCAAACTTTAAACCAAGTTTTTTTCTTTAATGTTAAGGACTTCAGGGTTCTACCTCACCATGGTGGATCAGGGAGTATCTATGGGTGTGACTTGGATGAAGGAATAGAGTGTTATATATCCAAGTTTGAAGATGATACCAAGTTCAGGGACGTTGCAAGTAGTGCAGATGGGGCAGACAGATGGTGAGTTGGCTAAACTGTGACACGGGGTTAGTTCAAGGTGGGAAATTGAGGTTATTCACTTTGCATCCAAGGAAAAACAAATTGGAGAAATGTATGGAAAAGCAGCAAAAAGGACTTGAATTCCAGGCTTGGGTGACTGTCTGTGCGGAGTTTGCACGTTCTCCCCGTGTCTGCGTGGGTTTCCTCCGGGTGCTCCGGTTTCCTCCCACAGTCCAAAGAGGTGCCGATTAGGTGTATTGGCCATGCTAAAATTGACCCTTCATGTTCAAAGATGGTTAGGTTATGGGGATGGGGCGCAGGGGAGTGGGCCTAGGAAGGGTGCTCTTTCAGAGGGTGGGTGCAGACATGGGCTGAATGGCAGCCTTCTGCAACTGTAGAGATTCACACATCATTAAAGGCTGGTCTGTGTCTCTGGAAGACTGGAATAGCCAGGAATGTAATGGAATACTCTCCACTTACCTGGATGAGCGCAGCTCCACCAACACTCAAGAAGCTCAACACCATCCAGGTCAAAGCAGCCTCGCTTGATTACTCCCCCTTCCACAAACATTCAAACCCTCCACCACCGACGAACAGTAGCAGCCGTATGTACCATCTACAAGATGCACTGCAGCAACTCACTAAGGTTCCTTTGGCAGCACCTTCCAAACCCACGACCACTACCATGTAGAAGGTCAAGAGGAGCAGATACCTGGGAACCCCACCACCTGGAGGTTCCCCTCCAACTCACTCACCACCCTGACTTGGAAATATATCGTCCGTTCCTTCACTGGGGCAACAACCTGGAACTCCCTCCCTAACAGCACAGTAGGTATGCCTACACCTTGAGGTCTGTAGTGGTTCCAGGTTCCAGAAGGCAACTCACCACCACCGTCTGAAGGGCAATAAATGCCGGCCTAACCGCCAACGCCCACATTCCGTAAATGAATTTTAAAAATATTCCATTTCAATAAAACTCCATTAGTGGGGGCAGCGCGTGGCACAGTGGTTAGCACTGCTGCCTACGGTGCTGAGGACCCGGGTTCGAATCCTGGCCCTGGGTCACTGTCCGTGTGGAGTTTGCACATTCTCCCCGTGTCTGCATGGGTTTCGCCCCACAACCCAAAGATATGCAGGCTAGGTGGATTGGCCGCGCTAAATTACCCCTTAATTGAAAAAAAAAATTGGGTACTTAAAATTTTTTTTTTTTTTTTTAAACTCCATTAGTGTCGGCCCAACCTGAGGCAGACCTTCATCCCAGGAATCGGCCCAGTGACCATTCTCTGAATTGCCTCCAATGCAAATATATGCCTCCACGCAGTACTATAGGTGTGGTCTCGCCAATGCCCTATATAGTTGTAGCCGGACGTGCCAACTTGTATGCTCCATTCCCCCTCGCAAAAGGTCACAATTTGCCTTCCTAATCATTTGCTGTTTCTGCAGGAGATATTTGTGATTCTACAAGGACACCCAGATTCCTCTGTACCTCCACATTCTGTGGTCTCTGATTTTAAATAATATTTTGCTTTACCATTCCACCAAAGTGAGCAAACTCACATTTTACCAGTAAATTTGGCTTCAATATACTTGGTCCCTTCATCCAAGTAGAATCGCTAAGGCCCCAGCACTTGAGGTATTCCTCTTGTTACAGTTTGCCAACTTGAAAATGATCCGTTTATCCTGACACTTTTCAGTGGCCTTGCTGGAGGGCTTTAACATTTACATTTCCTCCTCCTCAGGACCCAGTACTTTAGCAGGGAGCTGCTCCGATGATGTTGAGTAGCTTTGGGCCCTTTCAGCAAGTGGATCAGTAGAAAATGCGGCAATGTCGGGAGCTATACAAATAAGGAAATGCAGAGAAGAAAACAATGAGCTTATTTGAACAGATTTCCTGCGTCATTTCTTTCAACTTTCTTCCTGGGCGACGCTTTCATGTATTTGTGGACACCTGGAATATAACCAGTCCACTTGCTCGCCCTGGGAATAATGTTCCATAATTACACAAAACTGTTGCTTCCTAGTATTAAGTCAGTCAAATATAGAAAATTGTAAACCCCCTGGTATCGCTGACTATCCCTGGTTCAACTTCTTCCAGTTTTATTTTATTTATTTAACAAATTTAGAGTACCCAATTCATTTTATTTTCCAATTAAGGGGCAATTTAGCGTGGCCAATCCACCTACCCTGCACATCATTGGGTTGTGGGGGTGAAACCCACGCAGACGCGGTGAGAATGTGCAAACTCCACACGGACAGTGGCCCAGAGCCGGGATCGAACCCAGGTTCTCGGTGCTGTGAGGCAGCAGAGCTAACCACTGCGCCTCCGTGCAGCCCCTATTGTTTATACTCCACACAAACCGCTTCCCAACTTCCTGCGCCTCACCCGATCAACATCTGCCATTTTTTTCTCCATGTCTTTGTTTAATTTCCCCTTAAATGCATCTCTTGAGATCCGCTCCACATTTTAACCACTCTCTGGATAAACTGGTTTCTCCTGATTTCGATATTGTTTATTGGTGATTATCACATATATATGACCGCCCCCAAAAACATATTTGCTCCTATGGCACCTTCCAAACTCAACCTCTACCATCCTGAAGGACAAGGACAGCAGATACCTGGGAACCGCTTCTTCCCTGCTGTTACCAGACTCCTGAATGACTCTCTTAGGGTCTGAACTGATCTTCTGGACTGAACTGATCTTCCCATGCACCTTCACTACAGTTGTAACACTATATATGTATCCTCATGTATTTATCATATGTTCTATGTTTTCATCTATGGAGTGAACGGCCTGGACTGTATGTAAAACAATACTTTTCACTGTACCTCGGCACACGTGACAAATCTAAATGGAACACCACCACCTGGAAGTTCCCCTCCAAGTCACTCACCATCCTTTTTTTTATTATTTAAATTTTTAAAAAAAATTTAGAGTACCTAATTCATTTTTCCAATTAAGGGGCAGTTTAGCGTGGCCAATTCACCAACCCTGCACATCTTTGGGGGCGAAACCCACTAAAACACTGGGAGAATGTGCAAACTCCACACGGACAGTGACCCAGAGCTGGGATCGAACTTGGGACCTCGGTGCCGTGAGGCTGCAGTGCTAACCACTGTGCCACCGTGCTGCCCAGTCACTCACCATCCTGACTTAGAAATATAACATTATTCCTTCACTGTCGCTGGGTCAAAATCCTGGAACTCCCTCCCTAACAGCACTGTGTGTGTATCTAACCACATGGACTGCAGCAGCTCAAGAAGGCACCTCACTACCACTTTCTCAATGGGCAATTAGGGATGGGCAATAAATGCTAGTCCTTTCGGCGATACTCTTATCCCATGATGGATTAAATCAAGAAAAATACTTAGTCAACTCTGGTGAGCCGCTTCACTCTTTTTAAAATAAATTTAGAGTACCCAATTCAATTTTTCCAATTGAGGGGCAATTTAGCATGTTTAATCCACCTAGCCTGCACATCTTTGGGTTGTGGGGGCGAAACCCATGCAGACACGGGAAGAATGTGCAAACTCCACACGGACAGTGACCCAGGATCGAACCTGGGACCTCGGCGCCGTGAGAATGCAGTGCTACCACTGCGCCGCCGTGCTGCCCTCTCTTCACTCTTTTAAAGATTTCTATATTAGGTATGACCCAATTCTATTTTCTAAACAACCTCAGCTGGTTCAATTGTTCCTGATGGTTATAGTCTCTCGCACATTGGCTTCACAGCACCAGGGTCCCAGGTTCGAATCCCGGCGTGGGTCACTGCCTGTGCGGAGTCTGCGCGTTCTCCCCATGCCTGCGTGGGTTTCCTCCGAGTGCTCCGGTTTCCTCCCACAAGTCCCGAAAGACTGTTAGGTGAATTGGACATTCTGAATTCTCCCTCTGTGTACCTGAACAGGCACCGGAGTGTAGGGGCTTTTCACAGTAACTTCATTGCAGTGGTAATGTAAGCCTACTTGTGACCATAATAAAGATTATTATTATTGTAAACATTTGAACTCCACAGACTCGAAGGAGGCCATTCATCCCATAGAGTGTGCACTGGCTCAAAGCATTCCGCCTATTCCCACTCCCTGGCCTTATCCCCATAACCTTCCACACTCTTTTCAGATAACAGTCCAACTCCCTTTTGAGTGCCTCGATCGAACGTGCGGCCACCGCCACCTTCTCAGGAACATTGTTCCCCGCTCCAACCACCTCTGGGTGAAAAAGGTTTCCCTCACATCACTTAGAAATCATAGACTTCCTACGGTGCAGAAGGCGGCCATTCGACCCATCGAGTCATGCACCGACCCTCCAAAAGTGCACCCCTCCTAGGCCCAATCCTTCACCCTATTCCCATTATCCTACCTAACCTTTGGACACTAAGAGGCAATTTAACATGTCCAATCCACCTAACCCGCACATCTTTGGAATGTGGGAGGAAACTGGAGCACCCGGAGGAGACCCAAGCAGACACGGGGAGAACGGGCAACCTCCACACAGACAGTGACCCATGGCTGGAATTGAACAGCGGTCCCAGGCGCTGTGAGGCAGAGGTGCAAACCACTGTGCCACCCCCTCCTTTTCTACTTCACTCCTTTTGCCCATTATTTTGCATCTGTGTACTCTAGTTCTTGATGCCCTCGAGTTGAAACAGTTTCTCACAAGTTACCCTGTCTTTACCCCTCAGGATTAACACCTCTATCAAATCTTCTCTCAGCCTTCTTTTCTCCAAGATCAGTGCCAACCTTTCCAATCTATCCTCATAGCCACAGCCCTTTTTCCCTGGAATCATTCTCGTGAATTTTCTCTATACCCTCTCCAATGTCTTCACATCCTTGCTCAAGTATGGTGCCCAGAACGGGACACAGTTTTCAGATGAGGCCCAACTAGTGTCTTATACAAGTTCAACATGACTCCTTACTCTTGTACTCCATGCCCCCATTAATAAAGCCCAAGAAACTATATGCTTTATTAACTGCTCTCTCAACATGCCCCACCATCTTCAGTGGCCTAAGTGCATATACAGGAAGGTTCCCAGTGTCACAACCCCCTGGGCTAATGTGCAGTCAATTCCAACCCCACTTGACCTGTAGTCGCAACACAGGTGAAATTAGATTTTATTTAAAATACCCAAGGTCCTTGGTTGAGCCAATAAACTACAGTCACCAGGTTTGTAATTTTAACACAAGTCACCTTTTATTATGTACAGTATTATTATTTTTTTAATTTAGAGTATCCAAATCATTTTTTTCCAATTAAGGGGCAATTTAGCGTGGCCAATTCACCTACCCTGCACATCTTTTGGTTTGTAGGGGCGAAACCCACGCAAACACGGGGAGAATGTGCAAACTCCACACGGACAGTGAGCCGTAGCCGGGAACGAACCTGGGACCTCAGCGCCGTGAGGTAACCGTGCTAACCACTTGCGCCACCGTGTTGCCCTGTGTACAGTATTATAATTTAACTGACTATCTAATCCTCCTTTTCCAACCCCCTCCCCCTCCTATCTCGCCCCACTCTCTACGCACATAGACAAACAACACCGAGTGGAGAGGGTAAGAAAATATTAATAAAATAAAAAGGATAAGGATCCCTGATGCCCACTGGGATGACTTCTAGTTAATGTCTTTCTGAAGTTCAAGCTTTTGCTTTGGTACTTCTTCCTTCTAGACTTGTGATGGTTTTCTCTGACAAGGTTGTCTACTTTCCCTGCAGTCTCAGCATCATTTCAGGTTCACAGCAAAGATGTGTCAGGAAGGGCGGCACGATGGCGCAGTGGTTAGCACTGGTGCCTCACGGCGCCGAGGACCCGGGTTCGATCCCGCCTCCAGGCCACTGTCCGTGTGGAGTTTGCACATTCTCCCCGTGTCTGCATTGGACTCGCCCCCACAATCCCAAAAGATGAGCAGGATGGGCGGATTGGCCACGCTAAATTGTGCCTTAATTGGGGGTTGGGGCATCGCTGGTTAGGGCAGCATTTATTGCCCATCCCTAGTTGCCCTTCAGAAGGCGGTGGTGAGCTGCCTTGAACTGCTGCAGTCCCTGAGGTGCAGATACACCCACAGAGCTGTTAAGGAGTGATTTTGTCTCAGCGACAGTGAAGGAACAGGGATATATTTCCAAGTCAGGGTGGTGAGTGAGTTGGAGGGGAACCTCCAGGTGGTGGGGTTCCCAGGTATCTGCTGCTCTTGTCCTTCTAGATGGTCGTGACGTGGGTTTGGAATGTGCTGTCTAAGAAACCTTGGTGAGTTACTGCAGTGCGTCTTGTAGATGGTACACATTGCTGTGGGTCTGGAGTCGCATACAGGCCAGACCAGTAAGGAAGGCAGACTTCCTTCCCTAAAGGACATTAGTGAACCAGGTAGGTTTTTAGGACAATGGTTTCATGGTCATTATTGACTTTTAATTCCAGATATTTGAGTTTAAATTCCACCAGCTGTTATGGTGGGATTCGAATCTGCGTTCCCAGATCATTATCCTGGCTGTCTGGATTACTAGTCCAGCGACAATATCACTACGCCACCGTCTCCCCAATAAAGCACTTCAGCCAGCAGGAGAGGGAGCGTTTCTTTCACAGCCAAGGTCTAAACACTTCTGCTAAGTTTTCATAAAGCATCATGCAGGAACCAATCACTCACCATTGTCAGGCAGAACACTGTCCCTAGCTAATCCACCGCTTGCCAGTTAACCAATCAAACCAAGTCCCTCCAAAACCGGTACCTAAGATCTATCCGGTGCTGAGGAATCTGACTTCTTTCCAAAATACAAAACCTGAGAACAGTGTGTCCTGTCTGGCAAGCAGCCCGTTTTAACTTATTCTTCTGCTTAAACCCAATTATGGGTGCAAGGTCCAAATTAATAAAGCAAAATAAATGGGAACACAGGCAACACACATGAAGGACACACATTCGGGCAGCACGGTAGCACAAGTGATTAGCACTGTGGCTTCACAGCGCCAGGGTCCCAGGTTCGATTCCCCGCTGGGTCACTGTCTGTGCGGAGTTTGCACGTTCTCCCCGTGTCCGCGTGGGTTTCCTCCGGGTGCTCCGGTTTCCTCCCACAGTCCAAAGACGTGCAGGTTAGGTGGATTGGCCATGCTAAATTACCCGTAGTGTCCATAAGGGTTGGGAGGGGTTATTGGGTGGAAGTGAGGGATTAATGTGGGTCGGTGCAGACTCGATGGGCCGAATGGCCTCCTTCTGCACTGTATGTTCTATGTAATCTATGTCTATGTAATGACTCTTACACCAAGCACCTCCTTTAAAGTTTCTCCCTTTAGTTTATACTGTCGCTTCATATTCTTTCTGCCAAAATGATTCACTTCACACCTCTCCGTATTGAAGTTCATCTACCGCTTGTCTGCCCAATCCACCAGCACGTCTATGCCCTTTTGAAGTTCAAGACTATCTTCACCACAGTTGACAACGTTTCCAATCTTTGTATCATTTGCAAATTTCGAAATCATGTCCTGAACACCACTGTCTGGGTCATTAATATATATTAGGAAAAGCATGGGTCCCGATGCTGACCCCTGGAGAACTCCACTACAAACCTTCCTCCAATCTGAAAAGCAACCATTTATTATTAGAGCAAGAACAGGGAATGCTGGAAGAACTCAGCAGGTCTGGCAGCACCTGGAGGGAGAGAAAACAGAGTTAACTTTTTGAGTCCATTTGGCTTTTCATTAGGACTTAAAGAGAGAAAATGTGTTGGATATTAAAGTGTAGCTGGGAGAGATTTGAAAAAGATGTAGTAACTTTAAGAACATAAGACAGGTGGCCTGTTGTGGGAGGGGGAAGCAGAGTTGCATTGAGGCAATAGATGTATGGTTTTTTTTACGTGTTTGAGATGGAGGAGAAAAGTCTCAGTGCTACTCTCTGTTACCTGACACCCAGCCAATTCCTTACCCAAGCGTCTACTTTCCCTTTTATTCCACCAGCTAGAATTTTGCTCACAAGCCTGTTGTGTGGCACTGTACTGAATGCCTTTTGAAAATCCACATAGACCACATCAACAGCGTCGCCCTTATCAACCTTCTTTGTTACCTTCTCAAAAAACTCCAGCAAGTTAGTTAAACATGATTTTCCCTTAATGAATCCATGCTGGCCTTCCTTAATGATCCTGCACTTGTCTAAGAGACTACTGATTTGGCCCCCACCTATAATTTCCAGCGATTTTCCTCCCACTCAAGCCAAACTGACTGTTCTGTGGTTGCCGCCGTTTCCTTGCTTCCCTTTTTGAACAGGGGTGTAACATTCACAATTCTCCCATCCTCCAGCACCACCAGTGTCTCAGGAAGACTGGGAGATTATCTCCAGTGCCTCCGCAATTTCCGCTCTCGCCTCCTTCCCATGGAGAGTTGAATGTATAGACTCTACGCATTCCTTCAAGACGGAGTTACAAAATTGCTACATTCTGTTCTGCTGGTGGCAGTGATGTCACAGTAAACTGAGTATGCCTGATACCAGCGGGCTTCTGAGATCCCTCCAGCTCGTCAGTGCAATTTTGTAATGTCCCATTTTTCCCTGTGCCAAGACAAATAATGCTACAAAGCCTTGCGGATTGTAACTTTATGTGGCTAATTGCCTAAGGCGTCACAATGTACTTCATTGTCCTCCCCCAGTGCACATTGCTGAAAACAAATCTGTTCGAGGGCCACAAACGTCAATGGCTTCTGCCAGGTACAGTCGGGGTTCACTCTCAGTTGACGACCGTCTTTGTTAGCAAGCTGACAGTGCGGAGGGGCAAGAACGTCGGGTTATGAGCTGGATGGCTTTTCACCAGTTGAAACGCTTTGCACGGTCGCACAAGTGGATAGCACTGTGGCTTCTGTAGCCATCTGGGACGGCCACTTCCCGATTACAAAATGGACACTTTGCAAAGATTGCAGGGAAAATGGACAATGCTGAGAAAGCAAGCAGGTGTAAGGGTTGTCTGATGATTGGAGCCATAGCTCCCAGACAAGACCGATGCTGCAAACCATTTCCATACTAATGAGCCATCCCCGGGAACAAAAAGGTAACATTTAAGTAAACAATACCAAGACAGACCATAAGACATAGGAGCGGAAGTAAGGCCATTCGGCCCATCGAGTCCACTCCACCATTCAATCATGGCTGATTTCAACTACATTTACCCGCTCTCTCTCTCCATCGCCCTTAATTCCTCGAGAAATCAAGAATTTATCAACTTCTGTCTTAAAGACACTCAACGTCCCGGCCTCCACCGCCCTCTGTGGCAATGAATTCCACAGACCCACCACTCTCTGGCTGAAGAAATTTCTCCTCATCTCTGTTCTAAAGTGACTCCCTTTTATTCTAAGGTTGTGCCCCCGGGTCCTAGTCTCCCCTGCTAATGGAAACAACTTCCCTACGTCCACCCTATCTAAGCCATTCATTATCTTGTAAGTTTCTATTAGATCTCCCCTCAACCTCCTAAACTCCAATGAATATAATCCCAGGATCCTCAGACGTTCATCGTATGTTAGGCCTACCATTCCTGGGATCATCCGTGTGAATCTCCGCTGGACCCGCTCCAGTGCCAGTATGTCCTTCCTGAGGTGTGGGGCCCAAAATTGCTCACAGTATTCTAAATGGGGCCTAACTAATGCTTTATAAAGCTTCAGAAGTACATCCCTGCTTTAATATTCCAAGCCTCTTGAGATAAATGACAACATTGCATTTGCTTTCTTAATTACGGACTCAACCTGCAAGTTTACCTTTAGAGAATCCTGGACTAGGACTCCCAAGTCCCTTTGCACTTCAGCATTATGAATTTTGTCACCGTTTAGAAAATACTCCATGCCTCTATTCTTTTTTCCAAAGTGCAAGACCTCGCACTTGCCCACGTTGAATTTCATCAGCCATTTCTTGGACCACTCTCCTAAACTGTCTAAATCTTTCTGCAGCCTCCCCACCTCCTCCATACTACCTGCCCCTCCACCTATCTTTGTATCATCGGCAAACTTAGCCAGAATGCCCCCAGTCCCGTCATCTAGATCGTTAATATATAAAGAGAACAGCTGTGGCCCCAACACTGAACCCTGCGGGACACCACTCGTCACCGGTTGCCATTCCGAAAAAGAACCTTTTATCCCAACTCTCTGCCTTCTGCCTGACAGCATGGATCGTCAATCCATGTTAGTACCTTGCCTCGAATACCATGGGCCCTTATTTTACTCAGCAGTCTCCCGTGAGGCACCTTATCAAAGGCCTTTTGGAAGCCAAGATAGATAACATCCATTGGCTCTCCTTGGTCTAACCTATTTGTTATCTCTTCAAAGAACTCTAACAGGTTTGTCAGGCACGACCTCCCCTTACTAAATCCATGCTGACTTGTCCTAATCCGACCCTGCACTTCCAAGAATTTCGAAATCTCATCCTTAACAATGGATTCTAGAATCTTGCCAACAACCAAGGTTAGGCTAATTGGCCTATAATTTTCCATCTTTTTCCTTGTTCCCTTCTTGAACAGCGATTTTCCAATCCTCTGGGACTTTCACTGACTCCAGTGACTTTTGAATGATCATAACTAACGCCTCCACTATTTCTTCAGCTATATCCTTTAGAACTCTAGGATGTAGCCCATCTGGGCCTGGAGATTTATCAATTTTTAGACCTCTTAGTTTCTCTAGCACTTTCTCCGTTGTGATGGCTACCATATTCAACTCTGCCCCCTGACTCTCCTGAATTGTTGGGATATTACTCATGTCTTCTACTGTGAAGACTGACGCAAAGTACTTATTTAGTTCCTCAGCTATTTCCTTGTCTCCCATCACTAGATTACCAGCGTCATTTTGGAGCGTCCCAATGTCTACTTTTGCCTCCCGTTGTTTTTAATGTATTTAAAGAAACTTTTACTAACATTCCTAATGTTACTGGCTAGCCTACCTTCATATTTGATCCTCTCTTTCCTTACTTCTCTCTTTGTTATCCTCTGTTTGTTTTTGTAGCCTTCCCAATCTTCTGACTTCCCACTACTCTTTGCCACATTATAGGCTTTCTCTTTTGCTTTGATGCATTCCCTAACTTCCTTTGTCAGCCATGGCTGCCTAATCCCCCCTCTGATAACCTTTCTTTTCTTTGGGATGAACCTCTGTACTGTGTCCTCAATTACTCCCAGAAACTCCTGCCATTGCTGTTCTACTGTCTTTCCCACTAGGCTCTGCTCCCAGTCGATTTTCGTCAGTTCCTCCCTCATGCCCCTGTAGTTACCTTTATTTAACTGTAACACCTTTACATCTGATTCTACCTTCTTTCTTTCAAATTGGAGATTGAATTCTACCATATTATGATCACTGCCTCCTAAGTGTTCCCTTACTTTAAGATCTTTAATCAAGTCTGGCTCATTACATAACACTAAGTCCAGAATGGCCTGTCCCCTCGTGGGCTCCATCACAAGCTGTTCCAAAAAGCCCTCCTGTAAACATTCAATGAATTCCCTTTCCTTGGGTCCACTGGCAGCATTATTTACCCAGTCCACCTGCATATTGAAGTCCCCCATGATCACTGTGACCTTGCCTTTCTGACATGCACTTTCTATTTCGTGGTGCATTTTGTGCCCCCGGTCCTGACACCCCGGCGCCAGAGGAAACCAGAACAAAGCAGGCCAACGGCCACCTAGGACACGCCCAGCCATCAGGGCACCCACCCCTCTATTGGAGGAAATCGATGAGAATGATTGGGAAACGGCCCAATTAATTGGGGCCAAGTTCAAGGCCCGCCCAAAAGCACGCAAAGCCCCTTTTGGGTATAAGAAGGATCCCCCAAGAGAGAATCGCTCTCTTGCGGCCCCGGCTCTCAGCAAGGAGAGACCTGCCCAACAGCAACACCAGAACAAGTAAGTCCAAGGTCAACGCACGCTACCAGACAGACGCTCCTAGCTGTTATCCTGTACCAACTCGACCCCAGCAGCCTCAGAACCGAGCAACGGCCATTGTTCCTCTGACTGAGTGGGCGCCGGAAGCTAAGTATAGGCTTTAGCAGTAGTGATAGTTTAGTTTGTAGAGTTTTAGGCATGAGTATATTTGACTGTGTGTAAATAAATGAGCATTGATGCTTGAACTTACCAAGTGGTGTATCGAGTCTTTGATCAGTATTCGGTTTTGAACCTTGTGGCGGTATCGAAAGATACCTGGCGACTCTGGAGCAAATGTAATTAGAATTAAGGAAGGCGACCATACTGGCCGCCATCTTCAGAGCCAAATTAAGAGAAACACAATTAGCAACACTTCACAGCGCCAGGGTCCCAGGTTCGATTCCCCGCTGAGTCACTGTCTGTGCGGAGTCTGCACGCTCTCCCCGTGTCCGCGTGGGTTTCCTCCGGGTGCTCCGGTTTCCTCCCACAGTCCAAAGACGTGCAGGTTAGGTGGGTTGGCCATGATAAATTGCCCTTAGTGACCAAAAAGGTTAGGAGGGGTCATTGGGTTACGGGGACAGGGTGGAAGTGAGGGCTTAAGTGGGTCGGTGCAGACTCGATGGGCCGAATGGCCTCCTCCTGCACTGTATATTTTATGTTCCATGTTCTATGCTTGCTGAGTTATTTACCCGCGAGCATTGTTTTGAGGGCCACATTTGCATTCACCTCTCTTTCAAAAGGGCGCGTTGCAAAACTGCAATATCCTGGCAGTAATGGCATTTTGAATCTCCAACACCCCACAGTTAGTTCCTAATTGCAATCCGCTGTGAGCAGTTGCCAAATAACTGGCTCGCATTTCGACACTAACCGTTTCTTTAGCCAAGTTCTACTTTAATATGGCCTGTCGGCTTGCTATATCCTGCCCCCTGCTATAATAATAAACGCTATTGTCACAAGTAGGCTTACACTGCATTGAAATTACTGTGAAAATCCCCTCGTCGCCACACTCCGGCACCAGTTCAGGTACACTGAGGGAGAATTCAGAATGTCCAATTCACCTAACAAGCACGTCTTTCGTGACTTTTTTTTTTAAATTTTAGAGTACCCAATTAATTTTTTCCAATTAAGGGGCAATTTAGCGAGTCCAATCCACCTACCCTGCAAATTTTTGGGTTGTGGGGGCGAAACCCACGCAAACACGGGGAGAATGTGTAAACTCCACACATACAGTGACCCAGAGCTGGGATCGAACCTGGGACCTCGGCGCCGTGCTAACTACTGAGCCACCGTGCTGCCCGTCTTTCATGACTTGTGGGAGGAAACCGGAGCATCCGGAGGAAACCCACGCAGAAATGGAGAGAACATGCAGACTCCGCACAGAGAGTGGCCCAAGCCGGGAATCGAACCTGGGACCCTGGTGCTGTGAAGCAACAGTACTAACCACTGTGCGACCATGCCGCCTAATAACTAGCCTTCTCTTGCCTTAATACTGCATAGCAAGAAACCAATGGGACAGTTCCTTGAATGAAGGGAGAATTCAAGTTAAATGCAAATGGAAAATGGAAATATAGAGGGAGAAAGGCATTAGACGGGCTGAATGGAAGTGTGAAGAGAGACTGAGAACATTGAGGGATGTAATGAACAGAAAAAGTTAAAGAAATTGTTGCCGGCTGTCCTCGATTCGAGGGTGACGTCTAACCGGGCTCGCGAGTTTTCTTCACGTGACTGAACTGATCGATTCCCAACCCGCAGATCTTTGGACCCCTGGGGAAGAATGACCCACAAGGTACTGGGATCTGCCGGGCAGGATTTGCTTCCAGTGTTTTCCTTCAGCGAGCTCCTCCCCGTTGTTACGCTCAATCCCACTGTGCTTTGAAGAGACCTTCGGAATGTTTTTGAAGCGTTTCCTTTGTCTTCCCTGGAACGTTGGCCAAGGGTGACTGGAGAGAACGGAACCTGGCGAGGGAGATGGCTTAATTGCCATTCGGACACAATGAATGGTAGGAGGTTGGCCAAGGGCTTGTGGACCTGCCTTCAGGGAAAACCTGGCACTTGTTCAACAGCCCTTCCATTGGATCTGGAAGCAGCGGCGGAAACATTGTTAATGGAATTTGTCGAATGCTCCTACTTGTGGGAGGAAACCGGAACACCCGGAGGAAACCCACGCAGACAGTGACCAGAGTCGGGAATCAAACCTGGGACCCCGGAGTTGTGAAGCAACAGTGCTAACCACTGTGCTACCGTGACGCCCTGATAAGTTAAGTGAATGAGCAAAATATTGGCAGGTGGAGTATAAAGGTTAGGTGGATTGGCCGTGCTAAATAATTGGGTACTCTAAATTTAAAAAAATACAAGGACAGGTCCAAAGGCTGAAAATTCCTTTTTTTATTGAGTTATCAAATATAAACAGTAATATACATATCGCCAAAAATATACACGCAATATAATTTTCAACAACAACCAACCCCCCCAGCCCTCAAACGTGACCAGATCCTTAAAGAAAGAAATGAATGTCCGTCATTTCTGGTAGAACCTCCCAACCGAACCTCTGATGATATTTGATTAAATAAATTTGAGTGCGGGTAGTACGGTGGCGCAGTGGTTAGCACTGCTGCCTCACGGCACAAGGACCCAGGTTCGATCCCGGCCCTGGGTCACTGTCCGTGCGGAGTTTGCACATTCTCCCCGTGTCTGCGCGGGTCTCACCCCCACAACCCATAGATGTGCAGGGTAGGTGGATTGGCCACGCTAAATTGCCCCTTAATTGGAAAAAATGAATTGGATACTCTAAAATAAAAAAATTAAAAATAATTAATTAATTAATTTAGAGTATCCATTTCTTTTATATCCAATTAAGGGGTAATTTATCGTGGCCAATCCACCTACCCTGCACATCTTTTTGGATTGTGGGGGTGGGACCCAGGCAGACACAGAATGTGCCAACTTCACACGGACAATGACCCGGAGCCGGGATCGAACCCGGGACCTCGGCGCCGTGAGGCAGTAGTGCTAACCACTGGGACTCTTACCTGCCCAGCCAAACGCCGATATTAATTTGTTGACCGTGATAAAAAAAACGCTTTGGGTAACAGAATGGCGATACTTTGAAATAAGAACAAAATCCCAGGTAGCAGATTCATCTTAACAGGTTGGGTCCTGCCCGCTAGAGTCCGGGGGGAGGTTATTCCACCTCTACGTCCGGTTTAATCTTGCTGATGAGGCTTGAAACGTTCAGTTTGTGGAGTAAGGCTCAGATATGGTCCACGTGGCTTTCCAGATATACAAATTAGAGGGCAAGAGGCGAAACAGCAACAAACCGAGCTGAGACCCTCTGACCATTGGGTTCACTGGCAAACACTCACTCTTACTGACGCTTAATGTGTAGCCTGAGTATGTGCCAAATCTCGTGAGTATTTTCATGACGTTTTGTATTGAGGAGACCGGATTCATAATGTATAAAAGTAGGTCATCTGTGGAAAGTGAGATCTGGTCCTCCCCCTCTCGGTGTATTCTTCTCCGTCCCTCTGATGACCTCAACACTATTGCCAGAGGTTCATGGTGAAGGCGAAGAGCAATGGGGGAAAAGGGGACAGCCCTGTCTATTGCCCCTGCTTAACATAAAGTATTTGGAGGAGGTCAGAGGGTGAGGAATTCTGAGGCAAGAAACTCAAAGGGCAGCACAGTGGCGCAGTGGGTTAGCACCGCAGTAAACGGCGCCGAAGGTCCCAGGTTCGATCCCGGCTCTGGGTCACTGTCCGTGTGTAGTTTGCACATTCTCCTCGTGTATGCGTGAGTTTCGCCCCCACAACCCGAAAGATGTGCAGGGTAGGTGAATTGAACACGTTAAATTGCCCCTTAATTGGAAAAATGAATTGGGTACTCTAAATTTAAAAAAGAAAAAAAAAGAAACTCACCTTCTGCCTTCCCAAAGCTTTTCGCAGTAACTTCATTGAAGCCTACTTGTGACAAGAAGCGATTATTATTAAGGCTGGTTTAGCACAGTGGGCTAAACAGCTGACTTGTAACACAGAACAAAGCCAGCAGCACGGTTCAATTCCCGTACCAGCCTCCCCGAACAGGCGCCGGAATGTGGCGACTAGGGGCTTTTCACAGTAACTTCATTGAAGCCCACTTGTGACAATAAGTGATTTTCATTCATTTCAAAGCTTGTCCTCCATCTACTCTCGACTTGCAACGATGAGTGTAGCTCCAACAACACTCAAGAGGCTCGACACCATCCAGGACAAAGTACTGTCCCTGCCGATCCAACACCTTAAACATTCCCTCCGCCACCACCGACGCCCAGTGGCAGCCATGTGTACCATCAACAAGATGCACTGCGGCGAAATGCCAAGGCTCCTTCAGCAGCACCATCCAAAGCCGCAGTCTCCACCACCTGGAGGGACAACTGCAGCAGGTACATGGAAGCACCTCCACCAAGTTCCCCTCCGGGCCACATCCCTTCCAATGGAAATGTATCGTCCGTTCCTTCCCTGTCGCTGGGTCAGAATCCTGGAACTCCCTCCCTCACACCACTGTGCAGTTGAAGAAGGGTGAATCGCCAGCACTTCAAGGGCAATTAGGGATGGGCAATAAATGCTGGCCTAGCCAACACTGCATGAACAAATAGGAAATAAAGAATGTAAGTTTGTTCTTTTGCACGAGGGCGGAAGAAATGACCAATTCTAAATACATACTTTGCTTCGGTTTGTACTGAAGTGTGTGCCAACGGGAATGAAAGACTCCAAGAGGAGGGGGTGAAGTAATTTGCTCTGATAATGGTAGACAAAGAAGTAGCTCTGAAGAAATTGATGGGACTCCCAAAGTCCCTGAGTACTGGAGGACATCAAAGAAGAAAGAGCAGAGACTGTTGACTACAGTTCTTGATTCTGGAACTTACATTGAAGTATTGCCAAACGAGAATAAAGATATCAATCGGATAACTATGGACCAGGGGGGGGGGGGGGGGGGGGTGAGATCGCCGATAACAAAAAACAGCGCTCCCCTTTCTTATGGGTGCCGGACTGAGAGAAGATCATGTCGATTGGGCACCTTCCTATTCTGAAACCACAGCGGGAGTCAGGTAGATGCACCGAGCCAGGATCTGAAGACTGACGGGGGCAACTTGTGGGGGGAAACCGGAGCACCCGGAGGAAACCCACGCAGACACGAGGAGAACGTGCAGACTCCGCACAGGCAGTGACCCAAGGCCGGAATCGAACCTGGTCCCTGGCGCTTTGAGACAGCAGTGCTAACCATCGATTGGCATAAAAACGCATCTAATATCCTAAGGGAGGAAATCTGCCAGCCGTACCTGGCCTGGCCTACATGCGTCCCCTGACTCCCGGTGACGTAGTTTTTTCTATTTGTTCACGGGATATGAGCGTCACTGGCAAGGCAGCAATTGTTGTCCATCTCTAATTGCCCTTGAACTGAGTGACTTTGTTAGGCCAATTCGGAGGGCATTTAAGAGTCCACCACAATGCTGTGGGTCTGGAGTCACATGTAGACCAGACCGGGGAAGGGCGGCAGATTCCCTGCATTAGATGGGATTTTATGCTAATCAATGATAGTTTCATAGTCACCATTACTGAGACTAGCTTCATACTCCAGATTTTATGGATCAAATTTAAATTCCACCATCTGCTATGGTGGGATTTGAACCCGCGTTCCCAGAGAATGAACTGAACTGGATTACTGGTCCAGGGACATTCCCACTAGACTACCTAGATCACTGCCTCCCCTCCCTGACCCCCTCGTTAACTCTTAAACGCTTTTGATGGGAAATTAGGGATGTGCCAGTGATCCACTCATCCCATGAGCAAATACTTAAAAAGTATAAAGATTTAAAGATGTCTCAATAATAAGGGAGTGTGCTTAACTTTGAAGAGGACTATAAATGTCCTGATACCAAGGTGTGGGCAAGGATCAAGACTGTAGACAATGTTTGATTGTTACGGAGAGATCTTGGTGTGTTAGGGGGCTGGCAAATGATGTTTAATTTATAAAAGCAGTCTGCATGTAGGTAGGACAAATGCTGACCATGTGTATACCCTTCGGGGGAATGTTGAAGAAGGAAAGAGATCTGGATGTTCTAGTACAGAGATTTTTAAGGTTCATGAGCAACGCTGTAAAGTGTTAGCTAGGGGTGTGTGCTGGAGTGTATTAATAGCACAAGCGACAATAAGACAAAACATACTATTTTGTCCTTGTACGCAACCTTGGTTTTGCCTCAGTTCGAATTCTGTGTCCTATTTGATCGCCTCACTTTTGGTAGGGGATACTGAGACTTTGGAAAGGGTGGGGAGAAGGCCAGTAAATTAATCCCAGTTTAAAGAATCTGCCGGGTTGGGCTCAAAGGACTGTGACCCGATACCATAGATGTAAAGGTGATTTAATGGGTGGCACAGTGGTTAGCACTATTGCCTCACAGCGCCAGGGACCCGGGTTCGATTCCGGCCTCGGGTGACTGTCTGTGCGGAGTTTGCACGTTCTCCCCGTGCCTGCGTGGGTTTCCTCCGGGGGCTCTGATTTTCTCCAGTCCAAAGATGTGCAGGTTTGATGGATTGGCTGTGCTAGATTGCCCCTTAGTGTCCACATAAGAGTGGGTTAGGTGGGGGTATGGGGTTGTGGGGGCCTGGGTAGGGTGCTCTTTGAAAGGATAGGTGCAGACTCGACAGGACGAGTTTCAAACGTCTTGGGATGTCTGAGAGCAATCTTCCAGAATTACAGAATCTTTACAATGAAGAAGGAGGCCATTCGGCCCATAGAGTCAGCACTGGCTCTCTGAAAGAGCACCCTAACTGGGCCCACTCCCCTGGCCTAGTCCCGTGACCGTGAACATTATTTATTTTCAGATACCAATCCAATTCCTTTCTGAATGGCCCAATCGAACCTGCCTCCACCATGTAAATGTGTACATCCACCTTAAAAAAAAATCTATATTAGTGTCACAAGTAGACTTGCATTAACACCGCAATGAAGGTACTGTGAAAAACCCCTAGTCGCCACATTCCGGCGCCTGTTCAGGTACACGGAGGGAGAATTCAGAATGTCCAAATTACCTAACAGGCACGTCTTTCGGGACTTGTGGGAGGAAACCGGAGCCCCCGGAGGAAACCCACGCAGGCACGGGGAGAACGTGCAGACTCCACACAGACAGTGACCCAAGCCGGGAATCGAACCTGGGACCCTGGCGCTGTGAGGCAGCAGTGCTAACCACTGTTCTATCGTGCCGCCCATTGGACTGCGCTTTCTATCTGGTTCGTAGCCTCTCCCAGGAAGTCCCATCAGAACATACATGCATTCAAATTAGGGCAGAAATAGGCAACAGTGACCCCTATTTCTAATTTTCTACAAGAGGAAACATCCTCTCCACATTCACCCTGTCGACACCCCTCAATCAAGTCGCCTCTTACTCTTCTAAGCTCCAGCAGATACAAGCATAACCTTGCCAACCTTTCCCCACTAGACAACCCGCCCTTTCCTGTTTATTCCTTCAGTGAACCTTCTCTGAACTGCTTCTAACACATTTACATCCTTCCTTAAATGAGGAGACCTTAAGGAGGCCATGGTTTGGGGCTGGGAGGGACATGGCGGTTGTGTGGGACAGACTGGAGGGACGACAGAACCTTTTCCCAGTTTAGCCTTGTTTGCGTGTTCGCTCTTCAGGAACATCTGGGCTGGTCGATCAAGGGGCAGAGAGGCGTTGGATGAAATTTAATCCAGACAAATGCGAGGTGTTGGTCCATTGGCCGTTTGCGTCCCTGTCAAAGCCAGCATTTGTTGCCCATCCACAATTGCCCTTGTAGCGGGCAGCATGGCGGCGCAGTGGTTAGCACTGCTGCCTCACGGCGCCGAGGTTCCAGGTTCAATTCCTGCCTTGGGTCATTGTCCATGTGGAGTTTGCAAATTCTCCCCCTGTTTGCGTGGGTCTCACCCCCACAACCCAAAGATGTGCAGGGTAGCTGGTGTTGCTCGTTTTAGCCTTAGTTTACTTATTCTTATTCTGTCACCTTTGCTCATGAGTCGCCAGGTATCTTTCTGATACCGCCACGTGGTTCAAGTCCAAGTAATGATTAATAATGCAACACACCGCTTAGTAAGAGTTAAATCAATGCTGATTTATTATATACAGCAGTAAATACTTATACAATAATCCTACTTCTAGTCTACTACCTACCACTAAAGGCCAATACTTAACTTTGGAAATGGCCCACCAGGTCAGGGAAACGAATGGTCTTTCAAATTGGTTCTGAGCCTGCGGGATTCCAAAGCTGGTACAAGTCGATAGTCAGGAGTGCCTATCTGGTAGCGATCGTTGGAGTAAAACTTACGGTTTCTCGTAGAAGGGTCTCGAAGGTTGCGGGCAGGACGAGAAGGGTCGAGTTGAACTTGGCCCCTATTCTTATAGTCCCCAGGGGCTTCCCGCCTCTCGGGGCGGACCTTGTACCTGGTTCCAAGTGATTGGACTTGGTCCCAATCACTTGGTTCGATATGCTCCAATACTGGAGCGATTCCTTGATCGGGGGGTGGTCGTCTACCTTCCTTTGTGTCAGCCCCTGCTGGCGCCGAAAGGTCTGGGTCGGCTTTCAATTGCTAATTTGTAGCAATTGTTCCCGGGGATGGCTGATTACTATGCAGATGGCTGGGTTGTTGTGATGTTGATGGCTGCAGGTATCGGTCTGGACTGACTTCCCCAGAGGCGAATACACTGTTTTACCTGCAGCTGTCCGTTTGAGCCCTGTTGGCTGATTTTCCCATCAGCCTCTTCCGTTCGCCATTTTAAATCAGGGTTTGACCATTCTAATCGGGAATCAGCCATTTTACGTGGCTACAATGGATTGGCCACGCTGAATTGTCCCATATTTGGAAAAAAAAAAAATTGGGCACTCTAAATTTAAAAAAAAAAATAATTGCCCTTATAGGAGAGCAAATAAGGAGAGCAAACACACACTAAAATGATGCAACTTAAAATGGAATAGGGGAGAAGAGAAAGGTAGGCCTTCAGATACACAAATCTTCAACAACAATACAGCAAGTTGATAGTAAAAAGACACATGAAATCCAGGGTTTTGTACATATAGGAAGAGAGCACTGAATAAAGAGGAAGGCTAACCCTATGTGAATCATTGATCTGACTCCACTTGTGTCTAGTTCTTGGCAGGGATGTCAGAAGAGATTTACAAAGTTGGCAGGAGAGGCTTTCGTTAGGGAGGGAGACTGGACAAACTGAATCTGGTTTCATTTGAGCGGAGGAGCTTTGGAGAAGTGTTTGAACAAAAATCTGGTGGGGGGGGAGGGGCGGCACGGTGGCGCAGTGGTTAGCACTTCTGCCTCACGGCACCGAGGACCCGGGTTCGATCCCGGACCCGGGTCACTGTCCGTGTGGAGTTTGCACATTCTCTTCGTGTCTGCGTGGGTCTCACTCCCACAACCCAAAGATGTGCAGGGGAGGTGGATTGGCCGCGCTAAATTGCCCCTTAATTGGAAAACTTTTTATTGTTTAAAAATTCGGTGGGGGTTTTGATGAGATAAAGTGGACAAGACTCTCACCAGTGATCTATGAGTCGATAACTCGAGGCACATAAATTTAATCATTAGCAAAGGGACAAAGGGATAGATTTATTTTACGCATTCGGGTTGTTAGGATAGGGAATGCTCAACAGGAAACAGTTGCTGATATAAAGTCTGCTTTTAAAGATGAAAGAGATCAAGTAAAAGAGATAAAGGAGGGAAAAATAAAACATGTATATATACTTGAAAAGGAAAACAACAAACCGGAACAATGAGTTTGATTGGGGGACTGGAATCAAAATTAATTGATGTGATTATTGTTTTGGACATAAGGAAAGCAAAATAACTATTGGCAGAATCTTACCTAGTTAGTCCCTGGGGCAATGACAGGGCCATTATTGGTACTGGAACCTGAGCCCTCTACACAGCAGAAGAACACAAGAAAAAGGAGCAGGATTAGACACTGTAGTCCGTCGCACCTACTCCGCCATTCAATATGATCATGTGGGAGAAAACCGGAGTGCCCAGAGGAAACCCCCGCAGACACGGGGAGAACGTGCAGACTACACACAGACAGTGACAAGCGGGAATTGAACCTGGGGCCCTGGCGCTGTGAAGCAACAGTGCTAAGCACTGTGCTAGGGTGCTGCCCTAGAAACCGAGAAACTTCAAACAGGATTAGACAGGATAGACTTTGACTATCTTTTGCAATCTTTCTCTTCCCCCTTCTCTGTGAAAATTAGACAGATTGTCTCTCTTTAATGGGTTCCTGTCTACATGTGCAGGGGAGTCCTCTCTGGTGACCTTGGCAAGCCTTGTCCCTCAACCAACCATCAGTGAAACTGGTTTCTGGTCATTGACCTCATTGCCGGCTATGGGAGCTTGTTCTTCACAGGTCAGCCACTGCATTTCCCGACATAAATTTACATCAGAAGTGGACTGATTTACGACACCCTTAGGTTGTCAAAGGTGCTTTAGAAATGCAAGAATTTCTTTATTCCTTATTGCCTCGGTCTAGTCAGAATAGTTTTGCTGACAGTCATGAAGGTTTTTGCAAATATTCACATATGGCTACAAATATTACTTTACCTGGTCACATTAGAATCATAGAATCCTGGGGCAGCATGGTGACGCAGTGGGTTAGCACAGCTGCCTACGGCGCTGAGGTCCCAGGTTCGATCCCGGCCCCTGTCCGTGTGGAGTTTGCACATTCTCCCCGTGTCTGCCTCTTCACCCCCACAACCCAAAGATGCACAGGGTAGGTGGATTGGCCGCGTTAAATTGCCCCTTAATTGGAAAAAAAGAACTGTGTACTCTAAATTTAAAAAACAATGGGGATTGGACTGGAGAGTGGACATGGGTAGGGTTCTCATTCAAAGGGTTGGTGCAGACTTTTTAAAAATAAATTTAGAGTACCCAATTAATTTTTTCCAATTAAAGGGGCCATTTAGCGTGTCTAATCCACCTAACCTGCACATCGGTGGGGGCGAAACCCACTCAAACACAGGGAGAATGTGCAAACTCCACACGGACAGTGACCCAGAGCCGGGATCGAACCCGGGACCTCGGCGCCGGGAGGCAGCAGTGCTAACCACTGCGCCACCGTGCTGCCCATGGGTTGGTGCAGACGTGATGGGCCGAATGTCCTACTTCTGCACTGTAGGGATTATAACAGTGGGGTGCCATGGTAGCACAGTGGTTAGCACAGTTGCTTCACAGCGCCAGGGTCCCAGGTTCGATTCCCGGCTCGGGTCACTATCTGTGCGGAGTCAACACGTTCTCCCCGTGTCTGCGTGGGTTTCCTCCGGGTGCTCCGATTTCCTCCCACAAGTCCCGAAAGACGTGTATGTTAGGTAATTTGGACATTCTGAATTCTCCCTCCGTGTACTCGAACAGGCACCGGAATGGGTCGACTTGGCGACTTGGGGCATAGCCTCAAGATAAGGGGAAGTAGATTAAGGACGGAGTGTAGGAGGAACTTCTTCACCCAAAGGGTTGTGAATCTCTGGAATTCCTTGCCCAGTGAAGCAGTTGCGGCTCCTTCTTTAAACGTTTTTAAGAAAAAGATAGATGCCTTTCTAAAGAATAAAGGGATTCGGGGATATGGTGTACAGGCCGGAGAGTGGAGCTGAGTCCACAAAGATCAGCCATGATCTCATTGAATGGCGGAGCAGGCTCGAGGGGCCAGATGGCCTACTCCTGCTCCTAGTTCTTATGTTCTTATGTCCTTTCACAGTGACTTCATTGCAGTGTTAATGTAAGCCTACTTGTTACACTGATAAAGATTATTAATATTATTATAATCTTTACTTTTGTGCTCAAGAGTTGAGCACAGAACCTCGTGATTCAGAGACAAGTGCGCTACCATTTTAAAAAGTGATTCAATGAGATGTGGGTGTCGCTGGCGAGGCCAGCATTTATTGCCCATCCTTAATTGTCCCTGATGTCAATGAGCTGCCATCTTGAACCGCTGCAGTACGTGTGGTGTAGGTACGTCCACAGTGCTGTTAGGGAGGGAGTTCCAGGATTTTGACCCAGCGACAGTGAAGGAACAGCCAATATATTTCCAAGTCGGGGTGGTGATGACTTGGAGGGGAACCTCCAGGAGGTGGTGTGTCATGTGAGAGTACCTGTAAGAAATGTTTTTTTAATAGAATAACTGTAATGGGTGTACCTTTAAGAAATGGGTGTTTATTACTGCAGTGATGTCAGAGTGTGGGTGGAGCTGGGCTGTCTGTCAGCTTTTGGTTTCACTTTGAGAAAAAGCTTGGGTGTGTCTGTGTTTTGTGTCAGTGTTGAAGCTGCAGTCAGCCAGAGAATGTGTAATGTTGTTCTCTCTGCCATGTAAAGACTATCTCTTGATCATTTGGTGAATTCAGAGTTATAACTGTTCTCAGTAGTGAATTTAAACCTGATGTGCTTCTGTTAAAAGTTTTTTTAAAGTCTTATGGATGTTAAAAGGAAAGTAAGGATTATTTAGTGTTGTATTCTTTGGGGGGTTGCATTTGAATTAATGGTTGCTAAGATGTTCACTGTATGTTTTAAAAAGCTAAACTTGAGTTCATAGAATAAACATTGTTTTGCTTTAAAAAATACTTTTCCATTTCTGCTGTCCCACACCTGTAGAGTGGGCCGTGTGCTCCCCATACCACAATCTATTAAAAGTTGTGGGTCAGATGAACTCCATGATACACTTTGGGGTTCTCTAAACCCTGGCCCATACAATCGCAGTTAGCACAGGGCTAAATCACTGGTTTTAAAACAGACCAAGACAGGCCAGCAGCACGGTTCAATTCCTGTACCAGCCTCCCCGAACAGGCACCAGAATGTGGTGACTAGGGGCTATTCACAGTAACTTCATTTGAAGCCTACTTGTGACAATAAGCGATTTTCATTTTCAAATTGGGGGCTCGTCCGGGATAAAAGTCTATCTATTGGATTGGCTGAGTGAACTTAAAGACAGTGAGGGGTGAGCATATTGTGGTTGCTTTTCAGGTGTGATATTCCAGTTTAAGTGGGGAGTGTGTGGTGGACAATGGCTCTTTCAGAGGCTCTGAGGTTTTTGGGAGTGGAGACGGTCACACGCAGTACCTTATGGACAGAGACTAAAAGCAGACTGTTAGATTTGGTAAAAACATTGCAGTTAACATAACCTGACAAAATGTGAAAAGATGAGGTAATTATGGCGGTGGTTAAGCATTTAAAGTTGCCTGAGATAGAGTTTGACTCATTGGAAATAGCAAAAATTCAGTTACAAATTAAACAAATGGAACATGAGAAAGAATTAAAGCACCTTGAATACGAAAGAGATAGAGAGGAAAAAGAAAGAGAGAGAGAGGAAAAAGAAAGAGATAGAGAGGATAAAGAAAAGGCTTGGAGGGCCTTAGGGCCTGTTCCTGTGCTGTAATTTTTCTTTCTTTCTTTCTTTAAAAAGTAGAGAGAAGAAAGGAAAAAAGAAAGAATAGCCCTAGCAGAACAAACAGAAAGAGAAAAGGAGATACAGATCAGGGAAAAATATAAAGAGAGAGTTTAAAATTCAGAAATGGCCATGAAACATGACCATCAGTTAAAATTGGCAGAGGTGAAGGGAAACGTACAGTTGGATGATAGTGGTGAGGATAGTGAGAAAGAGCGTCATAGTCGAAGGCTTGGTGGGGATCTATTTAAATATGTCCAAGCATTGCAAAGGTTTGACGAGAAAGAGCATTTTTCATTTAATTTGAGAAGGTGGCTAAACAAATGAAATGGCCACAGGACATATGGGTATTACTGATTCAAACAAAGCTGGTAGGTAGGACCAGTGAAGTGTTTGCATCACTCCCGGAGGAGGTATCTGGGACGTATGAGGAGGTGAAAAAAATCATCTTCAGTGCATATGAACTAGTGCCTGCAGACCAAGGTTTAGAAATTTAAGGAAAGAATTTGCTCAAACATACATGGAGTTTGAAAGGCTCAAACAGAGTAATTTTGCTAGGTGGATAAGGGCTTTGAAAATAGACCAAACGTATAGAACATAGAACATAGAACATAGAAAATACAGCACAGAACAGGCGATGTTGTGCCGAACCTTTGTCCTAGATTAATCATAGATTATCATTGAATCTACAGTGCAGAAGGAGGCCATTCGGCCCCCTGAGTCTGCACCAGCTCTTGGAAAGAGCACCCTACCCAAACTCAACACCTCCACCCAACACCAAGGGCAATTTGGACATTAAGGGCAATTTATCATTGGCCAATTCACCTAACCCGCACATCTTTGGACTGTGGGAGGAAACCGGAGCACCCGGAGGAAACCCACGCAGACACGGGGAGGACGTGCAGACTCCGCACAGACAATGACCCAAGCCGGAATCGAACCTGGGACCATGGATCTGTGAAGCAATTGTGCTATCCACAATGCTACCGTGCTGCCCTTAAGAACAAATAAATCTACACTATATCATTTTCCCGTAATCCATGTACCTATCCAACAGCTGCTTGAAGGTCACTAATGTTTCCGACTCAACTACTTCCACAGGCAGTGCATTCCATGCCCCCACTACTCTCTGGGTAAAGAACCTACCTCTGATATCCCTCCTATATCTTCCACCTTTCACCTTAAATTTATGTCCCCTTGTAATGGTGTGTTCCACCTGGGGAAAAAGTCTCTGACTGTCTACTCTATCTATTCCCCTGATCATCTTATAAACCTCTATCAAGTCGCCCCTCATCCTTCTCCGCTCTAATGAGAAAAGGCCTAGCACCCTCAACCTTTCCTCGTAAGACCTACTCTCCATTCCAGGCAACATCCTGGTAAATCTTCTTTGCACCTTTTCCAGAGCTTCCACATCCTTCCTAAAATGAGGCGACCAGAACTGTACACAGTACTCCAAATGTGGCCTTACCAAAGTTTTGTACAGCTGCATCATCACCTCACGGCTCTTAAATTCAATCCCTCTGTTAATGAACGCGAGCACACCATAGGCCTTCTTCACAGCTCTATCCACTTGAGTGGCAACTTTCAAAGATGTATGAACATAGACCCCAAGGTCTCTCTGCTCCTCCACAATGCCAAGAACTCTACCGTTAACCCTGTATTCCGCATTCATATTTGTCCTTCCAAAATGGACAACCTCACACTTTTCAGGGTTAAACTCCATCTGCCACTTCTCAGCCCAGCTCTGCATCCTATCTATGTCTCTTTGCAGCCGACAACAGCCCTCCTTACTATCCACAACTCCACCAATCTTCGTATCATCTGCAAATTTACTGACCCACCCTTCAACTCCCTCATCCAAGTCATTAATGAAAATCACAAACAGCAGAGGACCCAGAACTGATCCCTGCGGTACACCACTGGTAACTGGGATCCAGGCTGAATATTTGCCATCCACCACCACTCTCTGACTTCTATCAGTTAGCCAGTTCGTTATCCAACTGGCCAAATTTCCCACTATCCCATGCCTCCTTACTTTGTGCAGAAGCCTACCATGGGGAACTTTATCAAATGCCTTACTAAAATCCATGTACACTACATCCACTGCTTTACCTTCATCCACATGCTTGGTCACCTCCTCAAAGAATTCAATAAGATTTGTAAGGCAAGACCTACCCCTCACAAATCCGTGCTGACTATCCCTAATCAAGCAGTGTCTTTCCAGATGCTCAGAAATCCCATCCTTCAGTACCCTTTCCATTACTTTGCCTACCACCGAAGTAAGACTAACTGGCCTGTAATTCCCAGGGTTATCCCTAGTTCCTTTTTTGAACAGGGGCACGACATTCGCCACTCTCCAATCCCCTGGTACCACCCCTGTTGACAGTGAGGACGAAAAGATAATTGCCAACGGCTCTGCAATTTCATCTCTTGCTTCCCATAGAATCCTTGGATATATCCCGTCAGGCCCGGGGGACTTGTCTATCCTCAAGTTTTTCAAAATGCCCAACACATCTTCCTTCCTGACAAGTATTTCCTCGAGCTTACCAATCTGTTTCACACTGTCCTCTCCAACAATATCGCCCCTCTCATTTGTAAATACAGAAGAAAAGTACTCATTCAAGACCTCGCCTATCTCTTCAGACTCAATACACAATCTCCCGCTACTGTCCTTGATCGGACCTACCCTCGCTCTAGTCATTCTCATATTTCTCACATATGTGTAAAAGGCCTTGGGGTTTTCCTTGATCCTACCCGCCAAAGATTGTTCATGCCCTCTCTTAGCTCTCCTAATCCCTTTCTTCAGTTCCCTCCTGGCTATCTTGTATCCCTCCAATGCCCTGTCTGAACCTTGTTTCCTCAGCCTTACATAAGTCACCTTTTTCCTCTTAACAAGACATTCAACCTCTCTTGTCAACCATGGTTCCCTCACTCGACCATCTCTTCCCTGCCTGACAGGGACATACATATCAAGGACACGTAGCACCTGTTCCTTGAACAAGTTCCACATTTCACTTGTGTCCTTCCCTGCCAGCCTATGTTCCCAACTTATGCACTTCAATTCTTGTCTGACAACATCATATTTACCCTTCCCCCAATTGTAAACCTTGCCCTGTTGCACGTACCTATCCCTCTCCATTACTAAAGTGAAAGTCACAGAATTGTGGTCACTATCTCCAAAATGCTCCCCCACTAACAAATCTATTACTTGCCCTGGTTCATTACCCAGTACTAAATCCAATATTGCCCCTCCTCTGGTTGGACAATCTACATACTGTGTTAGAAAAGCTTCCTGGACACACTGCACAAACACCACCCCATCCAAACTATTTGATCTAAAGAGTTTCCACTCAATATTTGGGAAGTTAAAGTCGCCCATGACTACTACCCTATGACTTCTGCACCTTTCCAAAATCTGTTTCCCAATCTGTTCCTCCACATCTCTGCTACTATTGGGGGGCCTATAGAAAACTCCTAACAAGGTGACTGCTCCTTTCCTATTTCTGACTTCAACCCATACTACCTCAATAGGGTGATACTCCTCGAACTGCCTTTCTGCAGCTGTTATACTATCTCTAATTAATAATGCCACCCCCCCACCTCTTTTACCACCCTCCCTAATCTTATTGAAACATCTGTAACCAGGGACCTCCAACAACCATTTCTGCCCCTCTTCTATCCAAGTTTCCGTGATGGCCATCACATCGTAGTCCCAAGTACCGATCCATGCCTTAAGTTCACCCACCTTATTCCTGATGCTTCTTGCGTCGAAGTATACACACTTCAACCCATCTCCGTGCCTGCAAATACTCTCCTTTGTCAGTGTTCCCTTCCCCACTGCCTCATTACATGCTTTGGCGTCCTGAATATCGGCTACCTTAGTTGCTGGACTACAAATCCGGTTCCCATTCCCCTGCCAAATTAGTTTAAACCCTCCCGAAGAGTACTAGAAAACCTCCCTCCCAGGATATTGGTGCCCCTCTGGTTCAGATGCAACCCGTCCTGCTTGTACAGGTCCCACCTTCCCCAGAATGCGCTCCAATTATCCAAATACCTGAAGCCCTCCCTCCTACACCATTCCTGCAGCCACGTGTTCAACTGCACTCTCTCCCTATTCCTAGCCTCGCTATCACGTGGCACCGGCAACAAACCAGAGATGACAACTCTGTCTGTCCTGGCTTTCAACTTCCAGCCTAACTCCCTAAACTTGTTTATTACCTCCACACCCCTTTTCCTACCTATGTCGTTGGTACCAATGTGCACCACGACTTCTGGCTGCTCCCCCTCCCCCTTAAGGATCCTGAAGACACGATCCGAGACATCCCTGGCCCTGGCACCCGGGAGGCAGCATACCTTCCGGGAGTCTCGCTCGCGACCACAGAATCTCCTATCTATTCCCCTAACCATTGAATCTCCTACAACTATTGCTTTTCTATTCTCCCCCCTTCCCTTCTGAGCCCCAGAGCCAGACTCAGTGCCAGAGACCTGGCCGCTAGGGCCTTCCCCGGTAGGTCATCCCCCCCAACAGCATCCAAAACGGTATACTTGTTTTGAAGGGGAACGGCCACGAGGGATCCCTGCACTGTCTGCCTGTTTGTTTTTTTCCCCCTGACTGTAACCCAGCTATTCTTGTCCTGTACCTTGGGTGTGGTTACCTCCCTGTAACTCTTCTCAATCACCCCCTCTGCCTCCCGGATGATCCGAAGTTCATCCAGCTTCAGCTCCAGTTCCCTAACACGGTCTTTGAGGAGCTGAAGTTGGGTGCACTTCCCACAGGTATAGTCAGTGGGGACACCGGTGGTATCCCTCACCACCCACATCCTACAGGAGGAGCATGTAACTGGCCTAGCCTCCATCCCCTCTTACCTTACAGAATATAGCTGCTGTGTGGACTAACTAGATCTCCGCCCTCCGACTCTGCTCCCAGTCAGCTACACTTCCTGTAAACTCCTGGCTCTCTTCGCACTCTTTGCGGAAATGTCGGAAACAAAATGAAAGGCGCACCTTACTCCCTCCTCACCTAACTCCCTCGGTCACCAAACTCTCACTATCGCACTCAAAAAGCACCAAATTCAGCACTCCCTCGGTCACCAAACTCTCACTATCGCACTCAAAAAGCACCAAATTCAGCACTCCCTCAGTCACCAAACTCTCACTATAGCACTCAAATGCACCAAATTCAGCACTCAGTGCAAACAAAGTCTGCACTGTAGGGGATCACTTTTATACTGTGAATCTAGCCTCTGAAAAACTGGCCTAATCCAATTAACTAATTAACAAGCTCCAGCTGCAAGTGCCTAGAAGTAGAAGCCTGTTTAAAGCTGATTGAAAATTCACCTTCTTCTAAACCAAACAGCAACTTTTAAGTTAATTAACTAAATAAAAGAAAGACTAAACTTTAGATTAAAATGAAGCCTTATACTCCCTCGGTCACCAAACTCTCACTGTCGCACTCAAAAAGCACCAAATTCAGCACTCAGTGCAAACTACTTATGTATGAAGCGCTCGGATAAATTATACTTTTGGAGGAGTTTCAAAGTTCAATTCATGATGTAGTGAGAACTCATGTGGAAGAGCAGAGGGTTAAAACTGCGAGATTAGCAGAAATGGCAGATGATTATGAATTAGTTCATAAATCAAAGCTTGGTTTCCGACATCAGTTTCAGCCGGTGAGGGATAGAAACTGGGGACATGAGAAATACTCAAGTGGTAAAGGTAAAGGTGATCTGATGGGGGATAATAAAGAGAGTGTACCTCAGATTAAAAAGGAAATCCAGGAGGGTGGAAGAGACATGAAAAGTTTCAAATGTTTTCACTGTAATAAACTAGGCCATGTAAAGTCACAGTGTTGGTGGTTGAAGAAAAGCACTGGGAAGGCTGATGTGGTAAAACAGGATAAGACAGTGGGGTTTGTTAGAGTGGTAAAGGAAAGCCCAAGGGAAGCGAAGGATGTGCAAAAGATTGTACAGCCTGATCAAGAGGTGATAGATAAGAAGGTGCCAGATCTCTTTAAAGAATTTACTTGTGTGGGTAAGGTTTACTCATGTGTATCAGGAGAAGCAGGTAAAGAAGTCACAATTTTAAGAGATACGGGAGTTAGTCAATCTTTAATGGTAAGAAATGAGGAGTTCTGTCGTTTGGGAAGAATGTTGCCAGAAAAGGTGGAATTCAGGGTGAGAGGAGTAGCGTTCCATTATATAAGGTAAGGGTGGAAAGTCCAGTGAAGAGTGGTGAAGTGGTAGAAGGAGTAATAGAGAAACTATCTTGTCCAGGAATACAGTTTATATTGGGTAATGATATAGCTGGATCGCAGGTGGGAGTGATGCCTACTGTGGTTGATAAGCCAGTGCAAAATCAGATAACTGAAGTGTTGAAGGACGAATATCCTGGGATTTTTACGGATTGTGTAGTAACAAGGTCGCAAAGTCACAGGTTAAGACAAGAGGAGAAACCAGAGTGAAGATGAAGTTGAAGTGCAATTGTCAGAAACAATTTTTGATCAGATGGTTGAAAAAGAACAAGAAGACTTCCGGGTGCGGCGATGACCAGCTAGGTCGCACGTTTCGGCAGTGCCCGGTGGAACGGACTTTTGGGCTCTTGATAGGAGCCCCAACGGCAATTTTATCGGCAAAAAACACTGTGCTGTAATCCAGAAGGGAATCCCCCCTGGACACAGATGGAAAAAAGAGAGGAAGGTGGCCGGATTGCGGTGGATCCTCTAGAGCAGCGGCCAGGAAGGCAGGCACAAAGCAAGATGGCGTTGGAAGGAGGCAGTTTAATATGGGGCCCTGACCAACAAGAGTTCCTGCGGCGTTGCGTGGAAGAACTCAAAAAGGAGATGAAGAAGGAGCTGTTGGCCCCGATATTACAAGCGATTGAGGGGCTAAAGGAGGAGCAAAAGACCCAGGAACAGGAGCTTCGGGTCGTGAAGGCAAAGGCTGCTGAGAATGAGGACGAAATACAGGGCCTGGTGGTGAAAACGGAGATGCACGAAGCACAACACAAAAGGTGTATGGAAAGGCTGGAGGTGCTGGAGAATAATGCGAGGAGGAAGAATTTAAGGATTCTTGGTCTTCCCGAAGGTGTAGAAGGGGCGGACGTCGGGACATATGTGAGCACGATGCTGCACTCGTTAATGGGATCGGAGGCCCCGACGGGTCCGCTGGAGGTGGAGGGAGCCTATCGAGTTATGACGCGAAGACAGAGGGCTGGAGAAATTCCTCGAGCCATAGTGGTGAGATTTCTCCGATATAAGGACAGAGAGATGGTCCTCAGATGGGCAAAGAAAACTCGGAGCAGTAGGTGGGAGAACGCGGTGATCCGCGTATATCAAGATTGGAGTGCGGAGGTGGCGAGAAGGAGGGCAAGCTTTAATCGGGCCAAGGCGGTGCTGCACAAACGGAAGATTAAATTTGGAATGCTGCAACCGGCAAGACTGTGGGTCACACATCAAGGGAAACACCACTACTTCGAAACGGCAGATGAGGCGTGGACATTTATTGTCGAGGAGAAACTGGAGTGAGCGGGCCATAAAAAGAACGTTTGGGACAAAGTAGGGGGGGTGAATATGTGGGATGAAGGGGGGGAAAAGAGGGAAGAGATGACTTCCCAAGTTGTTAATCCTGCGACCCTGTAACTTTTCTCACTTCCCAATGTCGTGGAGGAGGGGGGGAGGGAGGATGAGGAGCTGAGGGCGCCGGCCATTGGGGGCGGGGCCAAAAGGGAAGCGCGGGCTTTGTTCCCGCGCTATGGTAATCACGGCGGGAACAGGGAAACAGGAAGGAGGGGGCCTCGCACAGTGTGAGCCGAGGTCACGGGGGGAAGCCGAGGTCGGTCAGAGTTTGCTAACTTCTGGGAGCAACATGGGGGGTGCAATTACGCTAGTTTGGGATCTAGAGGGTGGGGGGGGTTAACTGGGTTGCTGCTGCTGGGGAGAAGGGGGAGCTGGTATGGGGGGGGTGGTCGGGGCGGGGGGGCGCCGCTTTGGGGAGATACGGCTACGTGGGAACCGGGTGAGGAGCTGGATTGAAAAAGGAGATGGCTAGTCGTCAAGGGGGGGGGGAAGGGGGTAAAGAGCCCCCCAACCCGGTTGATCACGTGGAATGTGAGAGGGCTGAATGGGCCGATTAAGAGGGCACGGGTACTCGCACACCGAAAGAAACTTAAGGCAGATGTGGTTATGCTTCAGGAGACGCATCTGAAGCTGACAGACCAGGTCAGACTACGCAAAGGATTTCATAGAATTTCATAGAATTTACAGTGCAGAAGGAGGCCATTCGGCCCATCGAGTCTGCACCGGCTCTTGGAAAGAGCACCCTACCCAAGCCCACACCTCCACCCTATCCCCATAACCCAGTAACCCCACCCAACACTAAGGGCAATTTTGGACACTAAGGACAATTTAACATGGCCAATCCACCTAACCTGCACATCTTTGGACTGTGGGAGGAAATTGATGGGTGGGGCAGGTGTTTCATTCGGGGCTAGATGCAAAAAACAGGGGGGTGGCCATACTAGTGGGGAAGCGGGTAATGTTTGAGGCAAAGACTATAGTGGCGGATAGTGGGGGCAGATACGTGATGGTGAGTGGCAAATTGCAAGGGGAGGCGGTGGTCTTAGTGAACGTATATGCCCCGAACTGGGATGATGCCAACTTTATGAGGCGTATGTTAGGACGAATCCCGGACCTAGAAGTGGGGAAGTTGGTAATGGGTGGAGACTTTAATACGGTGCTGGACCCTGGGCTGGACAGATCGAGGTCCAGGACCGGAAGGAGGCCGGCTGCAGCTAGGGTGCTTAAGGACTTTATGGAGCAGAAGGGAGGAGTAGACCCCTGGAGATTTAGTAGACCTAGGAGTAAGGAGTTTTCGTTTTTCTCCTATGTCCACAAAGTTTATTCACAAATAGATTTTTTTGTTTTGGGAAGGGCGCTGATCCCGAAGGTGACGGGGACGGAGTATATGGCTATAGCCATTTCGGATCATGCTCCACATTGGGTGGACCTGGAGATAGGGGAAGAAAAACAACAGCGTCCACCCTGGAGAATGGACATGGTATTATTGGCAGATGAGTGGGTGTGCTTAAGGGTGAGGGGGTGTATTGAAAGGTACTTGGAACTCAATGATAATGGGGAGGTACAGGTGGGAGTTGTCTGGAAGGCGCTGAAGGCAGTGGTTAGAGGGGAGCTGATATCTATTAGGGCACATAAAGGAAAGCAGGAGGGTAGGGAAAGGGAGCGGTTGTTGAAAGAACTTCTGAGGGTGGACAGACAATATGCGGAGGCACCGGAGGAGGGACTGTACAGGGAAAGGCAAAGGCTACATGTAGAATTTGACTTGTTGACTACGTGTAATGCAGAGGCACAATGGAGGAAGGCACAGGGTGTACAGTACGAATACAGGGAGAAGGCGAGCAGGTTGCTGGCCCACCAACTGAGGAAAAGGGGAGCAGCGAGGGAGATAGGGGGGGTGAGAGATGAGGAGGGAGAGATGGAGCGGGGAGCGGAGAGAGTGAATGGAGTGTTCAAGGCATTTTACGAAAGATTATATGAAGCTCAACCCCCGGATGGGAAGGAGAGAATGATGTGTTTTCTGGATCAGCTGGAATTTCCTAAGGTGGGTGAGCAGGAGAGGGTGGGACTTGGAGCACAGATTGAGACGGAGGAAGTGGTGAAAGGGATTGGGAGCATGCAGGCGGGGAAGGCCCCGGGACCAGACGGATTCCCAGTTGAATTCTATAGGAAATATATGGACTTGCTGGTCCCGCTACTGATGAGAACCTTTAATGAGGCGAGGGAAAGGGGGCAGCTGCCCCCGACTATGTCAGAGGCAACGATATCGCTCCTCCTAAAGAAGGAAAAAGACCCGCTGCAATGCGGGTCCTACAGGCCCATTTCCCTCCTGAATGTGGACGCTAAGATTCTGGCCAAGGTAATGGCAATGAGGATAGAGGATTGTGTCCCGGGGGTGGTTCATGAGGACCAAACTGGGTTTGTGAAGGGGAGACAGCTGAATACAAATATACGGAGGCTGCTAGGGGTAATGATGATGCCCCCACCAGAGGGGGAAGCGGAGATAGTGGTGGCGATGGATGCCGAGAAAGCATTTGATAGAGTGGAGTGGGATTATTTGTGGGAGGTGCTGAAGAGATTTGGTTTTGGGGATGGGTATATCAGGTGGGTACAGTTGCTGTATAAGGCCCCGATGGCGAGCGTGGTCACAAATGGACGGGGGTCTGACTATTTTCGGCTCCATAGAGGGACGAGGCAGGGATGTCCTCTGTCCCCGTTATTGTTTGCACTGGCGATTGAACCCCTGGCCATAGCATTGAGGGGTTCCAGGAAGTGGAGGGGAGTACTCAGGGGGGGAGAAGAACACCGGGTATCTCTGTATGCGGATGATTTGTTGCTATATGTGGCGGACCCGGTGGAGGGGATGCCAGAGATAATGCGGATACTTGGGGAGTTTGGGGATTTTTCAGGGTATAAACTGAACATGGGGAAAAGTGAGTTGTTTGTGGTGCATCCAGGGGAGCAGAGCAGTGAGATAGAGGATTTACCGTTGAGGAAGGTAACAAGGGACTTCCGGTACTTGGGGATCCAGATAGCCAAGAATTGGGGTACATTACACAGGCTTAATTTAACGCGGTTGGTGGAACAGATGGAGGAGGACTTTAAGAGATGAGACATGGTGTCCCTGTCATTGGCAGGTAGGGTGCAGGCGGTTAAAATGGTGGTCCTCCCGAGATTCCTTTTTGTGTTTCAGTGCCTCCCGGTGGTGATCACGAAGGCTTTTTTCAAAAGAATCGAGAAGAGTATTATGAGTTTTGTGTGGGCTGGGAAGACCCCGAGAGTGAGGAGGGGATTCTTGCAGCGTAGTAGGGACAGGGGGGTGCTGGCACTACCGAGCCTAAGTGAGTACTACTGGGCCGCCAATGTTTCAATGGTGTGTAAGTGGATGGGAGAAGGGGAGGGAGCGGCGTGGAAGAGATTGGAGAGGGCGTCCTGCAGGGGGACTAGCCTACAAGCAATGGTGACGGCACCGTTGCCGTTCTCACCAAAGAAATACACCACAAGCCCGGTGGTGGTGGCTACATTGAAAATTTGGGGGCAGTGGAGACGGCATAGGGGAAGGACGGGAGCTTCGGTGCGGTCCCCGATAAGAAACAATCATTGGTTCGTTCCGAGGAGAATGGATGGGGGATTTAGAGCATGGCAAAGAGCTGGGGTAGTACAACTGAGAGATCTGTTTGTAGATGGGGCGTTTGCGAGTCTGGGAGCCCTGACTGAAAAATATGGGTTGCCCCAAGGGAATGCATTTCGGTACATGCAATTGGGGGAGGAATCGAACGGACTCTCAGGGATGTTATTGTATATGTATAATATGTATAGGTAGTTGTTATAGGTAATTGTATATTGGATTGTTGGATTGTATTTTTGGAGAGTATTTATTTTGGACAAGGCAGTTGCCATTCAGTTTTGTTTTTGTTTTTGCTTATATATTATTTATTTATTTGTTTAAAACTGGCCACTGTTATTTATATTGCTTTATTGTTGTGTAAAAGAAACACTACGTACTGTTAAGTTTGGCCAAAAATCTTGAATAAAATATATTTTTAAAAAAAAGAAAAAGAACAAGAACAGGTGGAGGATGAGGCGGATATTTTTAGTTCAGGAAAATTGGCGGAGTTACAACAAAAAGATATAGAAATAAAACGGATGTATCAGAAAGCATATACGGAAGAGGAATACACCAGAGTGTTATTATCGTAAAAGTGATGACTTGATGAGAAAATGGAGACCTTCACATATGAAGGCGGATAAAAAGTGGGCAGAAGTTCATCAAGTAGTATTGCCGGTAGGGTATAGAAAGGAGGTGTTGCGAGTTGCACATGAGGTACCAGTGGGAGGTCATTTGGGAATAAGGAAAACTCAAGCTAAAATACAAAAATATTTTTATTGGCCTGGACTACATAAAGATGTAATTAAATTTTGTCAATCATGTCACACATGTCAAGTGATTGGGAAACCTCAAGCAGTGATAAAACCAGCTCCCTTAATACCCATTCCAGCATTTGAGGAACCTTTTACAATGGTCCTAATCGATTGTGTAGGACCGCTTCGTAAAACGAAAAGTAGGAATCACTATCTTTTGACTATAATGGATGTGTCTACTAGGTTTCCAGAGGCCATTCCAGTACGTAATATTACAGCTAAAAAGATTGTGGAGGAGTTACTTAAATTCTTTACTAGATATGGATTACCCACAGAAATAGAATTGGATCAAGGATCAAATTTTACCTCAAGGTTATTCAAAGAAGTTATGGATAGCTTAGGAATAAAACAATTTAAATCAACTGCGTACCATCCAGAATTGCAGGGAGCGTTAGAAAGGTGGCATCAGACATTAAAGACAATGTTGAGGGCGTATTGTCAAAATTATCCAGAGGATTGGGATAAAGGAATTCCATTTGTACTGTTTGCAATTAGGGATGCACCTAATGAATCAACCAAATTCAGTCCTTTTGAACTAACGTTTGGTCATGAGGTTAGAGGACCACTTAAATTGATTAAGGAAAAATTGGTGGGTGAGAAATCGGAAATTACACTATTGGATTACGTGTCAAATTTTAGGGAACGATTAAATAGCGCAGGTGAATTGGCGAGACAACATTTAAACGTTGCACAAAATGTGATGAAACGGGTAGCGGACAAGAAATCCAAAGTTCGTAGTTTTGCCAGTGGGGATAAAGTTTTAGTGTTGTTACCAGTGGTAGGTGAGCCTTTAAAAGCTAGGTTTTGTGGACCGTATCAGATTGAAAGGAAATTAAGTGAGGTGAATTATGTGGTAAAAACGCCAGATAGAAGGAAGACTCACCGAGTGTGTCATGTGAATATGCCTTTTTTTTTAATAAACAATTTTAATGAGGTATTTTTGGCATTACAAACAACAACAGTGTAAAAACAATGTACAAAGAACAATAAACACAGTGCAATCACCGACTCCCATCCCGCCAAGCCCCGCCTAATTGACCCCCTATTCTACACTACCCTAACCCCACCCCCGCTGACGATTAATTCTCCGCAAAGAAGTCGACGAATGGTTGCCACCTCCGGGCGAACCCTGACACCGAACCTCTCCAAGGCGAACTTGATCTTCTCCAGGCCGAGAAAGCTCGCCATGTCGGTTAACCAGGCCTCTGAATTCGGAGGCTTTGAGTCCTTCCAAGCTAGTATTATCCGTCTCCGGGCTACCAGGGAAGCAAAGGCCGGAACGTCTGCCTCTTTCTCCTCCTGGATTCCCGGATCTTCCGACACCCCACAAATCGCCACCTCTGGACTCATTGCCACCCTTGTTTTCAATACTCTGGACATGACATCTGCAAACTCTTGCCAATATCCCCAAAGTTTTGGACACGCCCAGAACATGTGGACATGGTTCGCTGGTCCCCCGCACATTTTACACACCTGTCTTCCACCCCAAAGAATCTACTCATCCGGGCCACTGTCATGTGGGCCCGGCGTACCACCTTGAATTGGATCAAGCTGAGCCTGGCGCATGTAGCGGTCGGGTTGGCTCTGTTCAACGTGTCCGCCCATAAGCCATCCTCCATCCCTCCCCCAAGCTCCTCCCCCACTTACGCTTCTGCTCTTCGATCTGCGTCTTCTCCGCCCCCATGAGTTCTCTGTAGATGTCCGAGACGCTCCCCTCTCCCACCCATCCCCGAGACACTACCCTCTCCTGGATCCCCCTTAGTGGCAGGAGTGGGAAGGATGATACCTGCCTGCGCAGAGAGTCCCGCATCTGTAAATATCGAAATTTGTTACCCCTTGCCAACCCAACCTATCCTCCAGCACCCTCAAGCCAGGGAAGCTCCTTTCCAGGAACAGGTCCCCCATCCTCTCAATTCCCGCCCTTCGCCATATTCGGAACCCCACATCCAAGCTCCCCGGTGCAAACCGGTGGTTGTCACATATTGGCGACCAAACCGATGCACCCACTGTTCCAACGTACCTCCTCCACTGATCCCAGATCCTCAAGGCCGCCACCACCACGGGACTGGTGGAATATCTCGCCGGCGGGAACGGCAGAGGTGCCGTTATCAATGCCCCCAGACTGGTGCCCCTACACGAAGCTGCATCCGCTCCCAAACCAACCCTGCCCCCACCACCCACTTCCTTATCATGGCTATGTTAGCCGCCCTGTAGTAATTACTGAAATTCAGTTGAGCAAGCCCCCCCTCCCCTCCCGATTCCGCTCGAGCATCACCTTCTTCAGTCACAGGGACTTACCCGCCCAGACAAAGCCCAGAATGATTTTGTTAACCCTCTTAAAAAAGGACCGCGGGATGAAAATTGGGAGACACTGAAGTACAAATAAAAATCTCGATAGGACCGTAATTTTGACCGTCTGCACCCTCCCAGCCAGCGACAGCAGTAGCGCATCCCATCTCTGGAACTCCCCCCTTCATCTGTTCAACCAACCGGGACAAGTTCAACCTGTGTAACCGGCCCCAGTCGCGCGCCACTTGTATCTCTAAGTACCTGAAACTGTCCCCTACTAACCAAAATGGCAGCTCCCCCAGCCGACCCTCCTGACCCCTCACCTGGACTACAAACATCTCACTCTTTGTCATATTCAGTTTATACCCCGAAAACCGGCCAAATTCCCCCAAAATCGCCATGATTTCACCCATCCCTGCCCCTGGATCTATAAGAGCAGGTCGTCCGCGTACAGCGAGACTCTATGTTCCACACACCCCCCCCCCACCCCCCCCCCCCCCCCCCCACCCCCCCCGGGCCGCCGAACCAACCCCTTCCAGCCCATTGAAGCTCTCATAGCAATTGCCAGCGGCTCTATAGCGAATGCAAACAGCAGTGGGGAGAGGGGGCACCCTTGTCTTGTCCCCCGGTGCAGTCTAAAATAGTCCGAGGTCGTCCTATTCGTCCTTACACTAGCCTCCGGGGCCTGGTACAGCAGCCTAACCCAGTCGATAAAGCCCCTACCGATCCCAAATCGTCCCAACACCTCCCATAGATAGTCCCACTCCACCCGGTCGAACGACGTCTCTGCATCCATGGCCACAACTACCTCAACCTCTCTGCTCTCCGGGGGCATCATAATCACGTTGAGTAGCCTTCTTATATTGGCCACCAACTGCCTGCCCTTGACAACCCGGTTTGATCCTCCATAATCCATCCGGCACACAATCTTCAATCCTGGAGGCCAAAACTTTGGCCAGCAACTTGGCGTCCACATTAAGCAGTAAGATCGGCCTATATGACCCGCATTGCTCCGGGTTCTTGTCCCGCTTCAATATCAACGAAATGGTGGCCTGTGACATCGTCGGGGGCAGCACCCCTCTGTCCCTCGCCTCATTGAAAACCTTGATCAGCATCGGCCCTAAAATCCCCGAGAATTTCTTATAGAATTCCACCAGATACCCGTCCGGCCCCGGGGCTTTACCCGACTGCATTACCTTCAAGCCCTCAAATGTACGGATCCACAGTTGCCGCACGCCGGGAGGTCATGGCGTTCGTTGCGCCACCGCGCATGCGCAGTTCGGTCCTGCATAGAGCGTGCCTGCGCATCACATCCCTCTGCGTCGACGTCTCTTTTGGCGCGTACAAGCACGGGAGGCCGCGGAAAGCGCGTGAAATGGCCGCCCTCGTCCGGGCCGCGGGCCGGGAGGAATTCGATGGAGTGGACCCGCTCGGCCTCGTGGGATCCGTGCCGTGCCGATTCGGCCGCCTGGAATTGGGAGTACCGGCTGGTCGCGTTTCCGTGGAGGACGCAGGTTTTGTTGGCGGTGGCTAGGGTGAGGCTCTTTATTTTGAGGAGCTGCTGGCGTAGGGTGCCCGAGGAAACCCCAAAAACTATCTGGTCCCGAATCATGGAGTCGGAGGTGGCCCCATAGCCGCAGGACTGCGCGAGGATACGGAGGTGTGTCAAAAAGGATTGAAAAGGCTCATCCTTACCCTGCAGGCGCTGCTGGAAGAGATACCTCTCAAAGCTCTCATTCACTTCGACGCTGAAGTGTTGCTCAAGTTTTAGAAGGACCGTCTTGTACTTCGTCTTGTCCTCGCCTTCCGCGAATGCCAGGCAGTTATAGATATGGATGGTGTGTTGCCCCGCCGTGGAGAGGAGGAGGGCGATCTTCCTGGTGTCGGATGCATTCTCCCTGTCTGTGGCTTCTAGGAAGAGCTGGAAGCGCTGTTTAAACAGCTTCCAGTTGACGCCGAGGTTTCCAGCGATTTGGAGCGGCTGCGGCGGGCTGATGGTGTCCATGGCGCAGGATGGCGGATCGCTGAAGATGTGCAGGTAGGTCTCACAGTTGCTGGGTTCCAATCCTGGTACTATGTCGTGTTGGGGGTTCCGCTATACAAACGAACCAACACGGTTGTAGATGGTACAACTCTGTTTTATTATTCTTGATAACATCTACTGTATACTTCTGGCTGTGGTTCATACTTTACCAGTTAACCTGTGGACCCACCCCTTGCACTATCTTAGAGAGGCACTCAGCACATGGTGTATGTCTGAGTGGCACGCTGTGAGCTCTGTGCTCTGAGCTATCTCCTGCTGGAATGAGCGGGAACTGTGGTGTTCCCTGTTTTATAGTGCGTGTGCTCTCACTGGTGATTGGCTGTGATGTTGCGTGTGTGTTGATTGGTCCGTTGATCTGTCCATCAGTATGTGTATGTGTTTGCACCATGATACGTTAATATGAATATCATGACAATTATGACACCCTGTTTCGTCCTGCCGACTCCCCTACCAAGTTCCCATCCCCATCAACCACCCTTTCTATTTCCCTGGCCGCCTCCCTCTTCCTAAGCTGCTGTGCCAGCATTGTGCTGGCCTTCTCCCCATGTTGGTAAAACACACCCCTCGCCTTCCTAAGCTGCTCCACTGCCTTATCTGTGGACAGCACCCCGAATTCCGCCTGCAGCCTCCGACGTTCCCTTAAGAGCTCCACCCCCGTCGTCACCGCATACCTCCTATCTATCTGTAGGATCTCCTCTACCAGTCGGTCCGTCTCTGCCCTATCCGTCCTGTCCCTATGAGCTCGGATCGAAATCAGCTCCCCTCTTACCACTGCCTTCAGCGCCTCCCAGACCACCGCTGCTGAGACTTCCCCCGTGTCGTTGACCTGCAGGTAGTTCTGCATGCACTTCCTCACCCTCTCGCACACCGCCTCGTCCGCCAACAAGCCCACGTCCAATCTCCATTGCGGGCGCTGGAAGCTCTCCTCACCAACCTGCAGTTCCATCCAATGTGAGGCATGATCCGAAATAGTGATGACCGAGTACCCCGTGTCCACCACCCCCGCCAGCAAATCCCTGCTCAAAATGAAAATCCGGGAATAAACCTTGTGAACATGCGAATAAAAAGAAAACTCCCTCCCCGTCGGCTGCCTAAACCTCCATGGGTCGCCCCCCCCCATCTGCTCCATGAACCCGATCAGTTCCTTTGCCATTGCCGGCACCCTTTCCATTTTCGAACAAGACCAGTCCAGGTCGGGGTCGATGACTGTATTAAAATCCCCTCCCATCACCAGCTTGTGCGAGTCCAGGTCAGGTATCTTCCCCAGCAGCCTCCTTATAAATTCCACAACATCCCAGTTTGGCGTGTAGATGTTAACCAAGACTACCTTCCTCCCCTCCAGCTTACCGCTAACCATGACATAACGGCCCCCCTCGTCCGAGACAATACTGCCCACCTGGAATTGCACCCGCTTGTTGATCAAAATCGCCACCCCTCTAGTCTTGGTGTCCAGCCCCGAGTGAAAGACCTGACTGACCCAACCCTTCCTTAGCCTGACCTGATCTGCCACTTTCAGGTGTGTCTCCTGTAACATTGCCACGTCCGCCTTCAGAACCCTCAGATGCATGAACATATGTGCCCTCTTGACCGGCCCATTCAACTCTCTGACATTCCAGGTGATCAGCCCAGTTGGGGGGCACCGTGCCCCCCCCCCTCCGCCGATCAGCCATCCCCTTTCCTGGGCCCGCCCCCAGCCCATGCGCCTCCATCAGCCCGCCTCCTGGCAGCCCCCACCCCCGACCTCCTCTCTGTCCCAAAACCTAAGTCTCTCCCTCGTCAGCAGAGTAACTCCCCCCCGCTAGCAACATGTCCTTGTAACCTAACCCCTGCCATATTAATCATATGCACACCCAACACTGTGCTTCCGTAGACTGGCTCACCCAGCTAGCCTGGTGGCCCTCGCCTCCGGCGCCAAGAAGTCTCTCACCTATTGTTCCCCCACTCCCCTCCCCCCCATCAAAGCCACGTCCCTCCTCAAACCGACCCCAAACAATCTCCCAATTACCATAAGAGACAACCTAAAACAAAAAACCCACAAAGAACCCCCCCCCAATGGTGCAAATCAAAGTACTAAAAAGTAAAAAGCCCTCACCAGCCACCCCCACCAAAACGCCGAAAACGCATAGAAACCGAATAACTTTAACTTCCCCCATCTTCAACCAAACTCAAATGCAGAAGAAAAACGACAATCAAAACGTATAAACATCACTCAGAAAAATGAAAACTTAAAACAAAAAGTTCTCAGTTCAGCACCAGACCTTTCTTCTTGGCAAAGCCCATCGCGTCTTCGGGCGACTCAAAATAGTGGTGCTGGTCCTCGTGCGTGACCCACAGACGCACCGGGTAGAGGAGCCCGAATTTCACCACCTTCTTAAACAGGATCTCCTTCACTTGCTGAAGCCTTCCCTCCTTCTGGCCACCTCCACGCTCAGGTCCTGATAGACCCGCAATATGCTATTGTCCCACTTGCAGCTCCTAGTACGCTTGGCCCACTGGAGAACACACTCCTTATCCAAAACTCTGTGGAACCGGACCACCATCGCCCTTGGGGGGTCCCCTGGCCGCGGCTTCCTCGCCATCGCCCTGTACGCCCTGTCCACCTCCAGCGGTCAGGGAAAAGCCCCCTCCCCCAGAAGCTTCTGAAATATACTCACCACAAACGCACCAGCATCAGCCCCCTCTGCCCCCTCCGGGAGACCGACAATTCTGCCGGTGAGCTCTATTCTCCAGTCTTCTACCTGAAAATGAAAATCTTGAACAGGATCGCCTCAACTTGATTGAAGCCCGCCCCCCTCCTGGCCACCTCCACGCTCAGATCCTGATAGACCCGCAAAATGCTATTGTCCCACTTGCCTTCTCCAGCAGCCTTTTTTGCTGATCCTTCAGCATCCCCACCTCCAGTTCAACCACTGTTTGGTGCTCCTCCTGGTCCGCCAGCGCTTTCTCCAGCTTCGGAATCGTCCAATCCTGGGCATCCAGCCTGCGCTCCAGCCGATCGACTCCTTTAATCGGGTCAAGACAGTCCTGTTTCTGCCTAGCGACGCCCTCTTGGATGACCTGCATCAGCTCCACCGTTGATGGCTGGGCCATCGCAGCAGGGGTCCGAACATCAGCCATTTTGTCTTCGGCCGCAACCTCCACCCAGCCCTTGCTTATCTTCCTATTTCTTCCTTTTCGATCCCTTGGGGCTCTTCGTTCCATACACCAATGTGTGGATCCAGTGCCAAAATTGTCTGCGCCTTCAAAGCCAGTGCTCAAAACTGCAAAAAGTCGGGGGAAAGGTCCAAAAGTCCGGCCAGAGCGGGAGTCACCAAATGTGCGACTTACACCTTCATAGCCGCCATCGGAAGTCTCATGTGAATATGCTTAAAAGGTACTTTGAAAGGGAAGGAGAGAAAAAGGAAGAGGTTTTAACGATTCTAACTCAAAGTGACGAACCAAATTTAGATGACTGTGAATTTGAGATACCTCAAATTAAATTGGAAAATGAGGATGTTCTTAAAAATTGGGATAAATTGTTGAGTTACCTTCCAGAGGAAAAACGGACTGACCTGAAAGAGTTATTGATATCACATGGGCAAGTTTGTAGAGATAAATTGGGAAGTACTAAAATGGCTGTACATGATGTAGATGTGGGAAATGCTGTTCCAATCAAAACAACATCCATACAGACTTAAACCTTTAAAATTGGCACAGGTTAATAAAGAGATTGAGAGTATGTGTAAAAATGGCATAATTGAAGTGGGTTGCAGCCAATGGAGCTCACCCATAGTGATGGTACCAAAACCGGATGGTACCCAATGGTTGTGTGTGGACTATAGAAATGTTAATGCAGTTACAAGAACGGACTCTTATCCTATCCCACGTTTGGAGGGTTGCATTGAGAAAGTGGGACAATCAGTTTTTATTTCCAAACTGGATTTACTTAAAGGTTACTGGCAGATACCTTTATCCGAAAGGGCGAAGGAGATTTCAACGTTTGTGACTCCAGATGGTATATACCAATTCAAAGTTAGGCCATTTGGCATGAAAAACGCCCCAGCCACATTTCAACGGTTAACTAACAAAGTCATTTCAGGATTACCCAATTGTGCGGTATACATCGACGATCTGATAATTTTCAGCCAGACATGAAAAGAACAGTTAAAACATCTGATGGAGTTATTCGATCGACTTCAGGAGGCAGGTTTGGTGATAAACCTAGCCAAAAGTGAATTTGGAAAAGTCCGATCACTTTCCTTGAGGAGTTTCCGATGCCCTCGAGACGAAGGGAAATAATGCGATTTCTTGGCACGAGTGGATTTGATCGAACATTTGTGCAAAAGTTTTGTAGTGTGATTGCTCCACTGATGAACTTGCTGAAGAAACGTCGAAAATTTCAATGGACAGCAGAGTTTCAACAGGCATTTGACTGCCTGAAAGCTGTGATAACCAATGCTCCTGTGTTGGAGAATTACAAGGGACTCTGTGGTCAGATTGAACTAAAGTATCTGACTTTAAAGAGAAATGCCGAGGCGTAGAGAAATGGACGGATCGTGCAGAGACCTTCTTGTTCAAAGAGACTGTTAATCGAGAAGGATTTCAGTTGGAGGAAGAAGAACAAAAAAAAAATGGACTATTATTATACCTGTTTGCGTGTGTTGTTTTTTGCAATGATAAAGTATATTTACTGTGTGCATTTCTTAAAGAACGGTGAGAAGGTGAAAAATGAAACCATCTTGAAGTTGACAGTTTTTCTTTTCTTGGGGGGAGGTGTCATGAGAATGTCGCTTTAAGAAATGTTTGGCGGCTCATGTTACTGCAGTGACGTCAGAGTGTGGGTGGAGCTGAGCTCTGGTTCTGCTTTTAGTTTCACTTTGAGAAAGAGCTCGGGTGTGTCTGGGTTTTCCAATGTGTTGCAGCTGAAGTCAGACAAAGCAGCTGTACTGTTGATCTCTCTGCCATGAAGGACTATCTCTTGATCATTTGGTGAATTCAGAAGAATTATAAATGTTTTCAGTACTGATTGTAAACTCTGATGTGCTTTCGTTTAAAGGTTTGTTAAGTCTTTTGGGTGTTAAATGAATGGCATACAGATTACTTAGTGTTGTATTCTTTGGGTGATGCATTTGATTTACTGGTTGCTAAGATGTTCACTGTTTGTTTTAGAAAGATTAACTTGAGTTCATAGAATAAACATTGTTTTGTTTTAAAAACCAATGGTCCATGTCTGCTGTCCCACACCTGTAGAGTGGGCCGTGTGCTCCCCATACCACAATCTATTGAAAGTTTTGGGTCAGGTGAACTCCATGATACACTTTGGGATTCTCTAAACCCTGGCCCATAACACTGTCTAACCTAAAACCTTCAACACCGAGGTTCCCATCCTATTCATGTATTTGTCAAGATGTCCCTTAAACGTCACTATCGTCCCTGCTTCCACCACCTCCTCCTCCCTCTGTGTAAAAAAACTTGCCTCGTCACATCTCCTCTAAACTTTGCCCCTCGCACCTTAAACCTATGCCCCCTAGTAATTGACCCCTCTACCCTGGGAAAAAGCCTCTGACTATCCACTCTGTCTATGCCCCTCATAATTTTGTCAACTTCTGTGGCGGCACGTTGGCGCAGTGGTTAGCACTGCTGTCTCACGCCGCCGAGGACCCGGGTTCAATCTGGCCCCAGGTCACTGTCCGTGTGGAGTCTTCACATTCTCCCCGTTTCTGCGTGCGTCTCACCCCCACAAGCTGAAAAGATGTGCGGGGTGGGGCAATTGGCCGCACTAAATTGCCCCTGAATTGGAAAAAAAGAATTTGGTACTCAATATTTTTTTTTTAAAGTTATAATTTTATGAGCTTCTATCAGGTCGCCCCTCAACCTCCGTCGTTCCAGTGAGAACAAACCGAGTTTATTCAACCGCTCCTCATAGCTAATGCCCTCCATACCAGGCAACATCCTCGTAAACCTCCTCTGCACCTTCTCCAAAACCTCTACATCCTTCTGGTAGTGTGGCGACCAGAATTATACATTATATTCCAAATGTGGCCTAACTAAGTTTCTTTTTTTTTTCTTAACTCGCCCCCCCATCCCCGACTCTCTGTCCCCCCCCCCATCCCCGACTCTCTGTCCCCCCCCATCCCCGACTCTCTGTCCCCCCCCCCATCCCCGACTCTCTGTCCCCCCCATCCCCGACTCTCTGTCCCCCCCCCCCATCCCCGACTCTCTGTCCCCCCCCATCCCCGACTCTCTGTCCCCCCCCATCCCCGACTCTCTGTCCCCCCCCCATCCCCGACTCTCTGTCCCCCTCCCATCCTCGAATCTCTGCCCCCCCATCCCCAACTCTCTGTCCCCCCATCCCCGACTCTCTGTCCCCATCCCCGACTCTCTGTCCCCCATCCCCGACTCTCTGTCCCCCCCCCATCCCCGACTCTCTGTCCCCCCATGCCCGACTCTCTGTCCCCCCCTCCGCGACTCTCTGTCCCCCCCCCAAACCCGACTCTCTGTCCCCCCATTCCCGACTCTCTATCCCCCCCCATCCCTGACTCTCTGTCCCCCCATCCCCGACTCTGTCCCCCCCATCCCCGACTCTGTCCCCCCATCCCCGACTCTCTGACCCCCCTCCCTGACTCTCTGTCCCCCCCCATCCCCGACTCTCTGTCCCCCCCCATCCCCGACTCTCTGTACCCCCCATCCCCGACTCTCTGTCTCCCCCATCCCCGACTCTCTGCCCCCCATCCCCGACACTCTGTCCCCTCCATCCCCGACTCTCTGTGCCCCCCATCCCCGACTCTCTGTCCCCCCATCCCCGACTCTCTGCCCCCCCATCCCCGACTCTCTGCACATCCCATCCCCGAATCGCTACACCCCCCCCCCCTCGACTCTCTGACCCGATCCTCTTACCTCCCTCAACATCCAGCCGCACCCCCAGCTCTCCCCCTAACTAAGGCTCGGTTCAGCTGCAACATGACTTGCCAATATGTATACTCAATGCTCCGTCCGATGAAGGCTAGCATGCCGTATGCCTTCTTGACTACCGTCTCCACCTGTGTTGCCACTTTCAGTGACCTGTGGACCTGTACACCCAGATCCCTCTGCATATTAATTCCCTTAAGGGTTCTGCCATTCACTGTATACTTCCCATCTGTATTAGACCTTCCAAAATGCATTACCTCACATTTGGCCGAATTAAACTCCATCTGCCATCTCTCCGCCCAAGTCTCCAAGTCGTAAAGTATGTTTAAGGCTGAGATAGACAAGTTTTTAATCAGTAAGGGAACCGAGGGTTATCACAGATAGTTATCATAGAATTTACAGTGCAGAAGGAGACCATTCGGCCCATCGAGTCTACACCGGCTCCTGAAAGAGCACTCTACCTAAGCCCAAACCTCCACCCTATCCCCACCCAACTTTTGGACTACGGGGCAGTGGCCAATCCATCTAAACTTTACATCTTTGGACTGTGGGAGGAAACCGGAGCACCCGGAGGAAACCCACGCAGACACGGGGAGAACGTGCAGACTCCGCACAGAGAGTGACCCAAGCCGGGAAAGAAACCCGGGACCCTGGAGCTGTGAAGAAATAGCGCTAACCACTGTGCTACTGTGCCGCCCGCGTTATGGGCATAGGGTAGGAAAGTGGGGTTGAGGATTATCAGATTGTTATGATCTCATTGAATGACGGAGAAGACGTGATGGGCCAAATGGCCCACCTCTGCTCCTACACCTTACGGTGTTATGGTCTCATCATACTTCAGTGATGTTTGTTGAAGGATAAATGTGGGACCGGGACACTAACGTTAACTCTTCTGAACATCTTTCTGTCGCACCATCACCTGAGAGGTCAGACAGGGTCAGGGTTCACTGGTCTCTTCTGAATGACCCATGTCAGTCTCTCAAGTACTGCACTGCTGGCCTAGATTATTCTGATATCAAAAGAACATTATACCACACAAGGTTATGTAGCAATCTCCTGATAAAGTGTAGGTCTATTTTCCCTTCAAGCTGCATGGTCTCATTGATACCACACCCATCTCAATTTGAGGGACTGCAGATAGTTTAGGGGCAGCACGGTTAGCACAGTTGCTTCACAGCTCCAGGTTCCCAGGTTCGATTCCTGGCTTGGGTCACTGTCTGTGTGGAGTCTGCACCTTCTCCCCATGTCTGCCTTCCATGGCTGGAAGTTTTTCAAGTAATTTGAAAGATTACTTTTACTTCTTTCTAGTTTTTGCCTGAAATCTGAAATCGGGACACAGGTCATTGTCACAGAAACGTAAAATCCCTACAGTGCAGTAGGAGGCCATTCGGCCCATCGGGTCTGCACCAACCCTCTGAAAGAGCGCCCCATCAAGGCCCAATCCCTCAGCCTAGGCCCGTTACCTCACCGAAACAAGGCAATTTGGCGTGGCCAATCCACCTAACCTGCACAGCTTTGCACTGTGGGAGGAAACCAGAGCACCCGGAAGAAATTTAACCAGAACAATCCACCTAATTTAGCACGGCCAATCCATCTAACTTGCACATCTTCAGCTGCCGTGTGGGCAGCACGGTAGCATAGTGGATAGCACAATTGCTTCACAGCTCCAGGGTCCCAGGTTCGATTCCCGGCTTGGGTCACTGTCTGTGCGGAGTCTGCACGTCCTCCCCGTGTGTGCGTGGGTTTCCTCCGGGTGCTCCGGTTTCCTCCCACAGTCCAAAGATGTGCAGGTTAGGTGGATTGGCCATGATAAATTGCCCTTAATGTCCAAAATTGCCCTTAGTGTTGGGTGGGGTTGCTGGGTTATGGGGATAGGGTGTGGAGGTGTTGACCTTGGGTAGGGTGCTCTTCTCCAGGAGCCGGTGCAGACTCGATGGGCCGAATGGCCTCCTTCTGCACTGTAAATTCTATGATCTATCTATGATTCAGACTGTGGGAGGAAACACACAGACATGGGGAGAACGTGCAAAGATCACACAGACAGTCACGCAAGGTCGGAATTGAACCCGGGTCCCTGGCGCTGTGAGGCAGCAGTGCTAACCACTGTGCCGCCATGATCTTATTAAATGGTGAAGCAGGCCTGAGGGGCTGAATGGCCTACTCCTGTTCCTTGTTTGTATGTTGTCCAAGGCTACGGCAATAGCAACTCTCATAAATACATATATAAAATATAATATATATATCATAGTACCTGTAACCTTTTTAAAACAATGCAAGGCTATTCAGAGGAGCATTTGACACGGAGAAATGGTGACATTTTACAACAAGCAATGATGATGTTTTAAAAATCGGCTGGGAAGTGTGTACAAACCAACAATATTATCGATACTTACAGGATTGTGAAATTGTCGTCAAAAGTGTTTCTCTCATTAGTGTGGTGTTGAATAATCTTGGAACTGAAGATAGATCATTTTTATGGCACAGTTTATGGGAAGCGCAGTTTAAGGCCTGCAGTATTTCCAGGTCATGTTTATGATGAACTCCTGGAATCTTCATGACCTTGGCACTGTGCCAATAAACACCGGGAATTAACACTCGGCCCGCGGTCCTGCATTTTTCGATCAGCAATATGTTGCAGTTAAGCTGAGGACTAGTCACGGAATAAATCACCCGCCTGATTACATCAGAGGCTTCTCGCTCACGGAGTTGCTAAATGCACTGCTTGGGCTGCTCTGAGCCAGAAGAACATTAGAGAGAGCCGCAGGAGGAGGCCATTCGGCCCATCGAACCTGCTGCGCCATTCGTTAAGATCACGGCCGACACCCAAATATTCATAGAATGCCTACAGTGTGCAGAAAGAGGTCATTCGGCCGCAAGAGTCCGCACCGACCCTCTGAAAAAGCACCTTTGCTCGGTCCACTCCCCCGTCCTATCCCTGTGACCCCACCTAACCTGCCATCTTTGGACACGAAGGAGAAATTGATCATGGCCAATCCACCTAACCTGCCATCTTTGGACACGAAGGAGAAATTGATCATGGCCAATCCACCCAACCTGCACGTCTTTGGACTGTGGGAGGAAACCGGAGCACCCGGAGGAAACCCACGCAGACACGGGGGGAACGTGCAACTCCGCGCAGACCCAAGGCTGGAATTGAACCCGGGTCCCAGGCGCTGTGAGGCAGCAGTGCTAACCACTGTACCACCGTGCCGCCTGTGGTGAACCACTGTTATTGTAGTTCCACTGTTGTTCCACTGTTACTTACAGCGCTATGTATATTCTCTGTTACTGTTTGTTCCATTGTTACTCACTGTGTTATACATTGTTGTTCTTCCGTGGCCCCGCCCCACTGGGGGTTGTATATAGCTGACTGATCTGTAGCCCTGTCTCCAGCCTGGGTTCAGCAGCAGGCAGGCTACGTCGTAGAGAATTAAAACCATGACTTTGTTTCCCACAACTTGCCTCGTGTGTAATTGATGGTGTATCACCACCCACATGAATAAAGAAAATAACGTTGCTCATCTTGATTCATCCAACAGAAAGACCCTGGTGTCCTCCCCCATCCGGCCCTTTCTCTTGAAGCAGGCAATCATTTTTGAACAATTCAAAGGGCTTTTATCTCTCCTTCTTAAGGGACTTAAGGTAGACAAATATCAGGCAGAGAGTTCAAAAACCAGGAGTCATAGATTCAGGCTAAGTGGTAGGCATAGAGGGGACATGAGGAAGAACCTTTTTACTGAGTGGGTAGTGGGAGTCTGGGATTCGCTGCCCGAGTTGGTGGTGGAGGCAGAGACCCTAAACGCTTTCTGCGTCTTAAGTGCTGTCAGCTACAGGGCTGTGGAGCGGGTGCAGGAAGGTGGGATTAGAAAGGGCATCTGGGGACAGCATGGTGGCACAGTGGTTAGCACAGTGGCACAGGGTTCAATCCCAGATCCAGGTCACTGTCCGTGTGGAGTTTGCACATTCTCCCCGTGTCTGCGTGGGTCTCGCCCCCACAACCCAAAGACATGGAGGGTGGGTGGATTGGCCACGCTAAATTGGAAAAGAAAAGAATTGGGTACTTTCAATTAAAGAAAAATAGAAAGCCACCTGGGTGTCTTTGGGACGGCATGGATAAGATGGCTCGAATGGCCCCCTTCTGCGCTGTATCTTTTCTATGGCTCTATGAGGTCCAGGGGAGGTTCACAAGAATGATCCCTGGAATGAAGAGCTTGTCGTATGAGGAACGGTTGAGGACTCTGGGTCTGTACTCGTTGGAGTTTAGAAGGATGAGGGGGGATCTTATTGAAACTTACAGGATACTGCGAGGCCTGGATAGAGTGGACGTGGAGAGGATGTTTCCACTTGTAGGAAAAACTAGAAGCAGAGGACACTATCTCAGACTAAAGGGACAATCCTTTAAAACAGAGATTAATTTTTTCAGCCAGAGGGTGGTGAATCTGTGGAACTCTTTGCCGCAGAAGGCTGTGGAGGCCAAATCACTGAGTGTCTTTAAGACAGAGATAGATAGGTTCTTGATTAATATAGAACATAGAACAGTACAGCACAGAACAGGCCCTTCGGCCCTCGATGTTGTGCCGAGCATTGACCAAAAACAAGATCAAGCTATCCCACTCCCTGTCATTCTGGTGTGCTCCATGTGCCTATCCAATAACCGCTTGAAAGTTCCTAAAGTGTCCGACTCCACTATCACAGCAGGCAGTCCATTCCACACCCTAACCACTCTCTGAGTAAAGAACCTACCTCGGACATCCCTCCTATATCTCCCACCCTGAACCTTATAGTTATGCCCCCTTGTAACAGCTACATCCACCCGAGGAAATAGTCTCTGAACGTCCACTCTATCTATCCCTCTCATCATCTTATAAACCTCTATTAAGTCGCCTCTCATCCTCCTTCGCTCCAATGAGAAAAGCCCTAGCTCCCTCAACCTTTCCTCATAAGACTTACCCTCCAAACCAGGCAGCGCCCTGGTAAATCTCCTTTGCACCCTTTCCAATGCTTCCACACCACTCCTATAGTGAGGTGACCAGAACTGCACACAATACTCCAAATGTGGTCTCACCAGGGTCCTGTACAGTTGCAGCATAACCTCACGGCTCTTAAACTCAAGCCCCTTGTTAATAAACGCTAACACACTATAGGCCTTCTTCACGGCTCTATCCACTTGAGTGGCAACCTTCAGAGATCTGTGGACATGAACCCCAAGATCTCTCTGTTCCTCCACATTCCTCAGAACCCTGCCGTTGACCCTGTAATCCGCGTTCAAATTTGTCCAACCAAAATGAATCCCCTCGCACTTATCAGGGTTAAACTCCATCTGCCATTTTTCAGCCCAGCTCTGCATCCTATCAATGATACGGACCCCGGAAGTGTAGAAGATTGTAGTTTAGTCGGGCAGCATGGTCGGCACGGGCTTGGAGGGCCGAAGGGCCTGTTCCTGTGCTGTACATTTCTTTGTTCTTTGTCTTTGTTCTTTGTCTCTTTACAGCCTACAACAGCCCTCCACCTCATCCACTACTCCACCAATCTTGGTGTCATCAGAAAATTTACTGACCCACCCTTCAGCCCCCTCCTCCAAGTCATTGATAAAAATCACAAATAGCAGAGGTCCCAGCACTGATCCCTGTGGTACACCGCTGGTAACTGGTCTCCAGTCTGAAAATTTTCCATCCACCACCACCCTCTGTCTTCTATGGGATAGCCAATTACTTATCTAATTGGCCAAATTTCCCTCTATCCCACACCTCCTTACTTTCTTCATGAGCCGACCATGGGGAACCTTATCAAACGCCTTACTAAAATCCATGTATACAACATCAACTGCTCTACCTTCATCTACACACTTAGTTACCTCCTCAAATAATTCAATCAAATTTGTGAGGCAAAACTTACCCTTCACAAATCCGTGTTGACTATCCTGGTTTAAGCTGCATCTTTCCAAATGGTCATTAATCCTATCCCTCAGGACCTTTTCCATTAACTTACCGACCACCGAAGTAAGACTAACTGGTCTATAATTACCAGGGTCATTCCTATTTCCTTTCTTGAACAGAGGAACAACATTTGCCACTCTCCAGTCCTCTGGCACTATCCCCGTGGACAGTGAGGACCCAAAGATCAAAGCCAAAGACTCTGCAATCTCATCCCTTGCCTCCCAAAGAATCCTTGAGTATATCCCATCTGGCCCAGGGGACTTCAGGTTTTTCAAAATTGCTAATACATGTTCCCTCAGAACATCTACCTCCTCCAGGGTTATGGGGAGAAGGCAGGAGACTGGGGATGAGAAAATATCAGCCATGATAAATGTTCAGAATGGAGTTCAGTTACAAGTGGCGTACCACAAGGATCTGTTCTGGGGCCGTTGCTGTTTGTCATTTTTATCAATGACCTGGAGGAGGGCGCAGAAGGATGGGTGAGTAAATTTGCAGACGATACTAAAGTCGGTGGTGTTGTCGATAGTGTGGAAGGATGTAGCAGGTTACAGAGGGATATAGATAAGCTGCAGAGCTGGGCTGAGAGGTGGCAAATGGAGTTTAATGTAGAGAAGTGTGAGGTGATTCACTTTGGAAGGAATAACAGGAATGCAGAATATTTGGCTAATGGTAAAGTTCTTGGAAGTGTGGATGAGCAGAGGGATCTAGGTGTCCATGTACATAGATCCCTGAAAGTTGCCACCCAGGTTGATAGGGTTGTGAAGAAGGCCTATGGAGTGTTGGCCTTTATTGGTAGAGGGATTGAGTTCCGGAGTCATGAGGTCATGTTGCAGCTGTACAAAACTCTGGTACGGTCGCATTTGGAGTATTGCGTACAGTTCTGGTCACCGCATTATAGGAAGGACGTGGAAGCTTTGGAGCGGGTGCAGAGGAGATTTACCAGGATGTTGCCTGGTATGGAGGGAAAATTTTATGAGGAAAGGCTGATGGACTTGAGGTTGTTTTCGTTAGAGAGAAGAAGGTTAAGAGGAGACTTAATAGAGGCATACAAAATGATCAGGGGGTTAGATATGGTGGACAGTGAGAGCCTTCTCCCGCGGATGGAAATGGCTGGCACGAGGGGACATAGCTTTAAACTGAGGGGTAATAGATATAGGACAGAGGTCAGAGGTAGGTTCTTTACGCAAAGAGTAGTGAGGCCGTGGAATGCCCTACCTGCAACAGTAGTGAACTCGCCAACATTGAGGGCATTTAAAAGTTTATTGGATAAACATATGGATGATAATGGCATAGTGTAGGTTAGATGGCTTTTGTTTTGGTGCAACATCGTGGGCCGAAGGGCCTGTACTGCGCTGTATTGTTCTATGTTCTATGATTGAATGGCGGAGCAGACTCGATGGGCCGAGTGGCCTAATTCTGCTCCCATGTCTTATGATGTGATGATTTCCACCCCCAAGAGATTAAAAGAGATATTAGAGAAAATGTCAAATGTGTGTGATCATTGAATCTCCCACTACTAATATCCTGGGAGTTGCCATTGACCAAACACATACATACTGTGGAGAACAGAGGCTGGAAAATCTGCAGTAAGCAACTCACCTATTGACTCCCCAAAGCCTGTCCACCATCTACAAGGCACAAATCCGGAGTGTGATGGAATCCTCTCCACTTGCCTGGATGAGAGCAGCTCAAGCAGCCCGACACCATCCAGGACAAAGCTCCACACCCTACCGCCTGAACAATTCACTCTCTTCACCACCTGCACAGGGTGGCAACACTGTGCACCTTCCGTGCACCGCAGCAACTCGCCAAGGCTCCTTCTGCAGCACCTTTACTACCCAGAAGAACAAGATGTATCACCTGTAACGTCCCCTCCAAGTCACACACCAGCCTGACTTGCAAATAGATTGCTGATTCTTCACTGTCGCAGGGTCAAGATCTGTTTAACTCGGCCCAGAGCCTCCAGGTTCTCTGGGGGAGAGAATCCGAAAGAAGATGTGGATGAAACTGGTAACTACAGGCCCATCAGTCTAACATAAGAACATACGAACTAGGAGCAGGAGTAGGCCATCTGGCCCCTCGAGCCTGCTCCGCCATTCAATGAGATCATGGCTGATCTTTTGTGGACTCAGCTCCACTTTCCGGCCCGAACACCATAACCCTTAATCCCTTCATTCTTCAAAAAACTATCTATCTTTATCTTAAAAAACATTTAATGAAGGAGCCTCTACTGCTTCACTATCCAGTTTTGGGCACTATCTCGCAGTGAGGATACATATATAAGGATATACTTTCACTCATTCACGTGTGCAATGCCTGGAGGCTGTCTCAGTGTCTGCCATTGCTTTATCCTGAGACTGGATCGACTGGGCTTGTACTCACTGGAGTTTATTAGAATGAGGGGATCTCAGCGAAACATATAAAATCCTGATGGGACTGGACAGGCTGGATGGGGGAAGAATGGGGGCTGGTTTAGCACACTGGGCTAAATTGCTGGCTTTGAAAGCAGACCAAGGCAGGCCAGCAGCGTGGGTTCAATTCCCGTACCAGCCTCCCCGAACAGGCGCCGGAATGTGGCGACTAGGGGCTTTCCACAGTAACTTCATTGAAGCCTACTTGTGACAATAAGCCATTTTCATTTTCATGTTCCCGATGTTGGAGACGTCCAGAACGAGGGGTCACAGCCCAAGAATAAGGGGTCAGCCATTCAGGACTGAGATGGGGAAGAGCTTCTTCTCTCAGAGAGTTGTGAACTTGTGGAATTCTCTCCCACAGAAAGCCGCTGCGGCCAGTTTGTTGGATATATTCAAGAGGGAGCGGGACGTGGGCCTTGCGGCTAAAGGGATCAAGGGGCATGAAGGGAAAGCGGGAGTGGGATACTGAATTTACATAATCAGCCATGATCAGATTGAATGGTGGTGCAGGCTCGAGGGGCCGAATGGCCCACTCTTGCACCTATTTTCTATGTTTCTTGCAGGTTTCTGTCAGTGGTGGTTTGACATTGCATTCCACTCTCAGGGTCAGGGCGAGCTGGCAGCTCATAGAATCATGGAATCCCTACAGTGCGGAAGGAGGCCATTCGGCCCATCGGATCTGCACCGACCCTTTGAAAGACCATCCTACCCAGGCCCAATCCCCCGCCCTATTCCTGCAGCCCCACCCTAAGGGGCAATTTATCATGGCCAATCCACCTAACCTGCACATCTTTGGGCTGTGGGAGGAAACCGGAGCACCCGGAGGAAACCCACGCACACACGGGGAGGATGTGCAGACTCCGCACAAGACAGTGACCCGCGATCGGAATCGAACCGGGGTCCCTGGCGCTGTGAAGCAGCAGCGCAAACCACTGTGCCACCGTGCCGCCCATGAGCTCAAGTCAACATCATCCAGAATGGCATTGAACCCATGCTATTAGTGCTGTTCCAAATCACACACATTCTCTAGTCCACCAGCCCCCTCATGGAAATAGTAGCTTGGGGGTCACTTCATAGCGCAAGTTATAAAACTATTGCAAGACCAAGGACATGGGTGCACATTAGTGAATGGCAAGTTCAGGGCCGATATAAGGAAACATCTAATTCTTTTTAAAAATAAATTTAGAGTACCCAATTATTTTTGTCCAATAAAGGGGCAATTTTGCTCACCCCAGTCCAACGCCGGCATCTCCACATCATGTCCATCTTTTTTAAAATATAAATTTAGAGTACCCAATTCATTTTTCCAATTAAGGGGCAATTTAGCGTGGCCAATCCACCTACACTGTGCATCTTTTGGGTTGTGGGGGAGAAAACCACGCAAACACGGGGAGAATGTGCAAACTCCACACGGACAGTGGCCCAGAGCCGGGATCGAACCTGGGACCTCAGCGGCGTGAGGCAGCAGAGTTAACCACAGTGCCACCGTGCTGGAAACATCTAATTCAAAGGGCCATCAACATGTGGAAACTGCTCTGAGCTAAGGCTGGCAAAAAGGCTGGAACTGCTCAAGAGGCACTTAAACGCGATTCACATAAGGTGGACATGAGGGCAGCAGGGTGGCGCAGTGGTAGCACTGCAGCCTCACGGTGCTGAGGTCCCAGGTTCGATCCCGGCTCTGGGTCTCTGTCCGTATGGAGTTTGCACATTCTCCCTGTGTTTGAGTGGGTTTCGCCCCCATAACCCAAAGATGTGCAGGCTAGGTGGATTGACCACGCTAAATTGCCCCTTAATTGGAAAAATGAATTGGGTACTCTAAATTTATATTTTAAAAAAGATGGACATGATGTGGAGATGACGGCGTTGGACTGGGGTGAGCACAGTAAGAAGTCTTACAACACCAGGTTAAAGTCCTGAGGAAGGTGCAGTGCTCCGAAAGCTAGTGTTTGAAACAAACCTGTTAGACTTTAACCTGGTGTTGTAAGACTTCTTACATATAAGATGGAGATCGGAGGGCAGCATGTGGCGCAGTGGTTAGCACTGGGACTGCGCACTGAGGACCTGGGTTCGAATCCCGGCCCTGGGTCACTGTCTGTGCGGAGTTTGCACATTCTCATCGTGTTTGCGTGGGTTTCGCCCCCACAACCCAAAAGATGTGCAGGGTAGGTGGCTTGGCCACGCTAAATTGCCCCTTAATTGGAAAAAATGAATTGGGTACTCAAAATTTTAAAATTAAAAAAAAAAAATTGGCCCTTAATTGGAAAAAAAATAATTGGCTACCCCAAATTTATATTAAAAAATGATGGAGATCTGAGCAGCACGGTGGCGCAGTGGTTAGCACTGCAGTCTCACGGTGCCGAGGTCCCAGGTTCGATCCCGGCCCCGGTTCACTGTCTGTGTGGAGTTTGCACATTCTCCCCGTCTCTGCGTGGGTCTCACCCCCACAACCCAAAAGATGTGCAGGGGAGGTGGATTGGCCGCGCTAAATGCCCCCTTAATTGGGACAAAACAAATGAGACTTTGGAACTCTTCCCCAGCAAGGGGGGGGGGGGGCCAGAATGTGGAGTTACAGCCACAATGAGATCTGATTGACTGGCGAAGCAGATGGAATGGTAAGTAATCTGTATGCTCATATGATGGATCCATTTGTGTGTCACTGAAAGAACGAACTAGTTGAACCAAATGGGCTTCGTCATCTGGACTTACCCTTGTGATCTTTGCCAAGTGTGTGTGTAGCTGGACATTGTATACGTCCACAGAACCATTGGGAGAAGTCGTCCTGAACCCTTTTAGCAACTAAGCAAACCTCTCTGGTAATGTTTAATCATTAAAAGAAATTTGCCGTAGCAGTCAGCGTTTAGGTAATCCTGTTACAATGGGCATTGAAAAAACATTACAATACACAAACCAGGACACATTCAACTAAATTGTTTAGATTCTGTTCAATAGAACACAATGACGAGCGAAATGCAAGGTGCAACAAATCACCCTGGAGTCTGATCGAAGCAAAGACCTGGAAATACTGGAGGGAAATGTAATTTCAGCCTGCAGAGGAAGCATTTCTGAGCTGATCCTATGTGAGGAATGGGAATATAAATGCCGCTTTGTTTACTATTTATTTCGAGCTTAGCCAGAATCCTGGAAAAGGGTTGACAGAGCCCTGGAAAAGCGAAGGCCAAAGTGTCTTTAACGTAATAAAACGCCCCAAGGTGCTTCTCGCGGGTATTAATAATCAAGATTTGACATTGAGCCACAGAAGGAGATATTAGAACAGGTAATCAATCGAATGCTTGTTCAAAACCATAAACTATAGACCATAAGATACAGGAGAAGTAGGACATTTGGCCCATCCAGTCTGCTCCGCCATTCACTATGATCATGACGGATCTGATGTGAGAATCCTCAGCTCCACTTTCCCACCTTATCCCCACACCCTTGATACTCTCATTGATTAAAAATCTGTCTATCTCGGCCTTGAACACACGTAACGACCCAGCCTCTACAGCTCTCTGCGGTAAAGAATTCTACAGATTCACTACCCTCTGAGAGAAGAAATTCCTCCTCATCTCTGTCTTAAACGGGATTCAAGAGATAATAATAATCACTTATTGTCATGTGGTAGTCACCACTGTTGTATATATCACATACGAGATGTAATACGGTAAGGCTCCTGTACTACAGGTACGGGGGTCGATCCCTGCCTGCTGGCTCCGCCCAGTAGGCGGAGTATAAATGTCTGTGCTCACCGAGCTGCAGCCATTTCGGCAGCAGCTGCAGGAGGCCACACATCTCTGCTTAATAAAGCCTCGATTACTCTCTACTCTCGTCTCGCCGTAATTGATAGTGCATCAATGTCATAAGTAGGCTTCAATGAAGTTACTGTGAAAAGCCCCTAGTCGCCACATTCCGGCGCCTGTTCAGGGAGGCCGGTACGGGAATTGAACCGTGCTGCTGGCCTTGTTCTGCATTACAAGTCAGCTATTTACCCCACTGTGCTAAACCAGCCCCTTTTTTAAAATTTAAAGTGCCCAATTTAAGTTAAGGGGCAATTTAGCGTGACCAATCCGCCTATCCTGCACGTCTTTGGGTCGTGGGGGTGAGACCCACGCAGACACGGGGAGAATGTGCCAACTCCACATGGACAGTGACCCGGGGTCAGGACTGTACCCCGGTCCTCGATGCTGTGAGGCAGAAGTGCTAACCACTGCGCCACCGTGACACCCTTTAAGGAGCATCTTAAAGGGAGAACAGAGATGTAATGAAAATGAAAACTGCTTATTGTCACAAGTAGGCTTCTAATGAAGTTACTGTGAAAAGCCCCTAGTCGCCACATTCCGGCGCCTGTTCGGGGAGGCTGGTACGGGAAGTGGTTTAGGGAGGGAATTCAGGGCTTAAAGCCCAGGTAGCTGAAGGCACAGCCACCAAATGATGGAACGATTAAAATCGGGAAAGCACAAGAATTGGAGGAGCGTGGAGATCATGGAGGTTGTAGGGATGGAGGCGGTGACAGAGATAGGGATGGGCCAACCCAGAGACGGATCGAAAAACAAGCACGAGGATTGCAAAATCGAGATGTCGGCCGGGGGTTCGGATGGGTTTAGGGTTATGGAGGGTGGAAGTTTGAAGGCCAGCTCGGATTCCAGTGGAATAATCAGACGCACGGTTAACAAAGGTGAGGCTGTGGCAGAAGTGGGACGATGTTACGAGATGGAATCTTCGTCATGGCGTAGATATGTTGTCCGACGTTGATCCCAGGATCAAATGTCAAAACCAAGGTTGCGAACAGTCTGTTTCAGACTCAACAAGGGAGAGCGATGAAGTAAATGGCGGAGTTTGTGGCTAGGTTCAAAGGCAATGGCTTCAGCCTTTCCAATATGTATCATTTGACCTTTAAAATTCTAACAATGTGGGAGAGACCAGAACTAGAGGACACGGGTATACAATAGTCACTAGGAGTTCAGGAGAAACGTGTTTGAAGAATGGTAAGAATGTGGAAATTTCAGTCACATCATCTTGGGGGGGGGGGGGGGAAACAGTTTGGGTGCAATTGAGGTGCAGCTGGAAAGGCCTTTGAGGGAGAAATGATGAACTGAAGAGGGCTGGGAGGAGACCGATATGGGGCACAAACAGTAGCATGGATCAGTAAGAATGGGCTGAGTGGCTTTCATCGTCCGCAATCATCTTGAGATCCTGTTGCTGGTACTCAAAGCTTTAGTAGAAATTGGTAAAAGATAATTATTGCGGTTTTTGGAGTTTATCTTCCGAAGTGCAGACTGTCCCTCCAACCCGAATGTATTGATTCACAGAAGAAGTCTGTTATTTTGTAGTAAATAATTATTTTTCGCAATCAAGCCTCATACAGGCTGTCCAATTCACATGTTGTCACATGATGCCACTGTGACAGATGTTAAATCACATTTGATTTGGATTGTCGCATTGAAAATAAATTATATTAAAGATCTGATGCTGAGTAACTTCTTCAATTATAAACTCTCTCTGTCCACATATGTAATGAAAATTACCCGTGTAAAGCTGCAATTGTCCCCTTTACCCCTCTCCTTAGAATCATAGAAATGTTATAGCACAGAAAGAGACCCAGGTGTCCTTTCTAATCCCACCTTCCTGCCCCCGGCCCACAGCCCTGTAGCTGACAGCACTTAAGTTGCAGATCCCGTTACTTTTTAAAAGAGTTTAGGATCCCTGCCTCCACCACCAACTCGGGCAGCGAATTCCAGACTCCCACTACCCTCTGCGTAAAAACATTCTTCCTCATGTCCCCTCTACACCTTCTGCCTCTTATCTTGAATCTATGCCCCCTGGTTCTAGAATTCTCCACCAAGGGAAACAATTTTATCCTGTCCACTCTATCTCTTCCCCTCATTATTTTGAACACCTCAATTAAGTCACCCCTCAGCCTCCTTTGTTCCAAGGAAAACATAGAACATAGAAAAATACAGCACAGAACAGGCCCTTCGGCCCACGATGTTGTGCCGAACCTTTGTCCTAGATTAATCATAGATTATCATAGAATTTACAGTGCAGAAGGAGGCCATTCGGCCCATTGAGTCTGCACCGGCTCTTGGAAAGAGCGCCCTACCCAAGGTCAACACCTCCACCCAACACTAAGGGCAATTTTGGACACGAAGGGCAATTTATCATGGCCAATCCACCTAACCTGCACATCTTTGGACCGTGGGAGGAAACCGGAGCACCCGGAGGAAACCCACGCAGACACGGGGAGGATGTGCAGACTCCGCACGGACAGGAATCGAACCTGGGACCCTGGAACTGTGAAGCAATTGTGCTATCCACAATGCTTTCCGTGCTGCCCTTAAGAACAAATTAATCTACACTATATCATTCTACCGTAATCCATGTACCTATCCAATAGCTGCTTGAAGGTCCCTAATGTTTCTGACTCAACTACTTCCACAGGCAGTGCATTCCATGCCCCCACTACTCTCTGGGTAAAGAACCTACCTCTGACATCCCCCCTATATCTTCCACCATTCACCTTAAATTTATGTCCATTTGTAATGGTTTGTTCCACCCGGGGACAAAGTCTCTGACTGTCTACTCTATCTATTCCCCTGATCATCTTATAAACCTCTATCAAGTCGCCCCTCATCCTTCTCCGTTCTAATGAGAAAAGGCCTAGCACCCTCAACCTTTCCTCGTAAGACCTACTCTCCATTCCAGGCAACATCCTGATAAATCTCCTTTGCACCTTTTCCAAAGCTTCCACATCCTTCCTAAAATGAGGCGACCAGAACTGTACACAGTACTCCAAATGTGGCCTTACCAAAGTTTTGTACAGCTGCATCATCATCTCACGGCTCTTAAATTCAATCCCTCTGTAATGAACGCTAGCACACCATAGGCCTTCTTCACAAAATAACTCCAACCTATCCAGTCTCTCCTCCTGGCTACACTTTTCCAGCCCTGGCAACATTCTTGTAAATCTCCTCTGCACTCTCTCCAGAGCAATAACATCCTTCCTGTAATGTGACGACCAGAACTCTGCACACAATACTCCAGTTGTGGCCTCACCAGTGTTTTATACAGTTCCAACTTACTTTTATATGATATCCTTCGATGGAAGCTCTGCAGCTTTACATCTTGGTGCAAGGGTGTAGTCGCAAAGCTGTGGTTAAGATCAAGCTCAGGTGAGATTCACCTGCAGCCGATTGAAAACATTGGGAAGAATAGTGAGGTACTGGAGGAGAGTTGGCACACACGGAATTCTATCACAATAAGAGAAAATAAAGAAAACGTTCCAACACTCGCTCCATAGAGCAGAAGGAGGTCATTTGGCCCACCAAGACTGCACCGACACTCTGAAAGAGCTTCCTTCACCCTAAACTCATAACCCCACCTAACCTATCTTTGGACTGTGGGAGGAAACCGGAACACCCAGAGAAAACCCATGCAGACACGGGGAGAACGTACAAACGCCACACAGTCACCCAAGGCCAGAATCGAACCAGGGTCCCTGGCGCTGTGAGGCAGCAGTGCTAACCACCATGCGGCCCATGGCTAACCAGGAATCTCTTCCACTCTTACCGCCTCTCATAGGTGTGCGTTGGGAGGAGTTTGTAGGTTGATTCTCAACCTGTTTGGCCGCGTTAGGAACCAACCATCCTGAACCATCGCGTCCTGGGCTGGGACTCGAACCTCAGCTTCTGGCTCAGAGGCAGAGATGCTAACCCACTGTGCCACCCAATGCCAGGGGTGCTAACCCACTGTGCCACCCAATGCCAGGGGTGCTAACCCACTGTGCCACCCAATGCCAGGGATGCTAACCCACTGTGCCACCCAATGCCAGGGGTGCTAACCCACAATGCCACCCAATGCCAGGGGTGCTAACCCACTGTGCCACCCAATGCCAGGGGTGCTAACCCACTGTGCCACCCAATGCCAGGGGTGCTAACCCACTGTGCCACCCAATGCCAGGGATGCTAACCCACTGTGCCACCCAATGCCAGGGGTGCTAACCCACAATGCCACCCAATGCCAGGGGTGCTAACCCACTGTGCCACCCAATGCCAGGGGTGCTAACCCACTGTGCCACCCAATGCCAGGGATGCTAACCCACAATGCCACCCAATGCCAGGGGTGCTAACCCACTGTGCCACCCAATGCCAGGGGTGCCAACCCACTGTGCCACCCAATGCCAGGGGTGCCAACCCACTGTGCCACCCAATGCCAGGGGTGCTAACCCACTGTGCCACCCAATGCCAGGGGTGCCAACCCACTGTGCCACCCAATGCCAGGGGTGCTAACCCACTGGGCCACCCAAAGCCAGGGGTGCTAACCCACTGTGCCACCCAATGCCAGGGGTGCTAACCCACTGTGCCACCCAATGCCAGGGGTGCTAACCCACTGTGCCACCCAATGCCAGGGGTGCTAACCCACTATGCCACCCAATGCCAGGGACGCGAACCCACTGCGTCACAAAGCCTTCTTGAAAAGTTAACACTGTAGCATAAAAATATCGGCGAGTGATCACAATCTGTTCCTGTGACTAGTGATTGTGTCTGAGATGTCTACTAGGCAGTGCACTTCTGTCATTCCCAAGCCCGAGTTATTCAAAATCCACAATTGGATAACAGCTTTTTTTAAATTGAGGGTACGCACCATTCTTTCTGTTATAGAATCATAGAATTTACAGTGCAGAAGGAGGCCATTCGGCCCATCGAGTCTGCACCGGCCTTTGGAAAGCACACCCTACTCAAGCCCACACCTCACGCCTCCACCCTATCCCCATAACCCAGTAACCCCACCTAACCTTTCTTTGGACACTAAGGGCAATTTATCACGGCCAATCCACCAAACCCGCACATCTTTGGACTGTGGGAGGAAACCGGAGCACCCGGAGGAAACCCACGCACACACGGGGAGATCGTGCAGATGCCGCACAGACAGTGACCCAAGCCGGGAGTCGAACCTGGGACCCTGGAGCTGTGGAGCAACTGTGCTAACCACTGTGCTACCGTGCCATGTCCCCTCCCTCATTCACAACACAGAAAACACATTCCAAAATGGTAAATGGCATCACCGAACATGGAGCGCTGCCATCGAAGAGGCCATTTGTAAAGCAGAGGCCCTTATGCTGTCTCAGGTAGGTGTCAAAGATCTCCCGGGGAATTTCCAGTCCCGTCTGTGGCTGGTGTACCCCGGCCCTCCTGGCGCTATTCAATGAAGACGAGGTGACCGCTCTAAGATGGCCTGGCCAATGTTTATCCATCGACCAATCTCACTAAAAGATATTATCAAGCAGCGCCGAGGTCCCAGGTTCGATCCCGGCTCTGGGTCACTGTCCGTGTGGAGTTTGCACATTCTCCCCGTGTCTGCCTGGGTCTCACCCCCACAACCCAAAAAGATGTGCAGGGTGGGTGGATTGGCTACACAAAATTGCCCCTTAATTGGGAAAAATATGAATTGGGTACTTTAAATTTATTTAAAACAAAAAATAAGATATTATCAAGTTCTTTATCTCATTGTACTTTTCAGTTTGTAATAGTTTCTGTGGTTTGAGTGTTTAAGAACCAAATTAAGTGGGGGGTTTTACATACCACCACACTAAGGTAACCCATAAGGATGCATGGGTCTGGCGGGGAAGGTTAAGGCAGGTTAGGTGGATTGGCCATGACGATCTCCCACTTTCCCTGGCGGGCCGAGTCCAATCGGTTAAGATCAGCGGGAAGACTTTGGAGCTGAGTCTAGAGTACAAGATGTGAATCTTCTGAGGCTCCGGAACAGGGGTCGGCGCCGCGTTGATATACGCTTCAAAACAAGCTCGCCAGCGCTGGAAGTCCTTTCTGGCGTCGCTTGTGTGTGGATCCAGCTGCAGGCGATCTGGTTTAACCCGGAGGTCCATCTTCTGAATCTGATACTAATAAATTGAGGCACGATCAATTTGGCTGGAGACGAAGTTGAATCCAAACTGAGGCTTTATTAGTATCAGATGTGTGGCCTCCCACAGCAGCTGGCGAAATGGCTGCGAGCTGGAGGACACGCATATTTATAACCCGGCTCCTGGGCGGAGCTAGCATGCAGGGGCCCAGGTGAACCTGTAGTGCAGGTTCTACCATACAACCCTTAATATAAGAACACAGTGGTTTACCACAGTTGGTAACGGTTCCCTTCCCGACAGTGCCAAAGAAAAACTCAACTAAACCGGTGGTAGTAACCACATTAATAATTTGCCGGCAATTCCGTCACCGTTTCAATTTTGAAAGCTGCCTCCAGGCGAACTCCCATCTGTGCAAACCAGCTATTCGAGCCTGCTCGGCCAGATGTGGTCTAGGGAAAGGAAGGAAAAGGAGCTGGAGAGGGTGTGAGATTTATTTTAGAGGGTCGATTCACAAGGCTGGGGTATTGAAGGAGAAATCTGGGCTTTCGGACGCTGATGGGTTCAGGTATCCCCAGGTGCAGCCTTCCTGGTGAAGCAGCCTTCTACCTTACTCGAGCCGATTCTATCTTGCCTAGGGTCGGAGGAGGCCATTATGTCGGGCTTATAGCAGCGGAGAGTGGGGGAGGAGACGGGCTCGGTCGAGGGTGTGGAGGCAAAGTGGGCAGAGGAGCTGGGGCCAGTCTTGGAAGAGGAGGATTGGAGCCAGGCACTAAGGAGGGTGAATGCGACCTCGCCCTGCGCGAGGCTGAGTCTTGTCCAGCTGAAGGCAGCGTTTCAAAAAGAGCTCACGGAGGCTAGAATGAGTCGGCTTTTCGATGGGGTGGAGGATAGATGTGAGGGGTGTTCGAGGGGCCGACGCACCACACGCACGTGTGCTGGTCATGCTCAAAGCTGCTGGGCCTCTGGAGGTCCTTTTTTGATACTATGTTGGCCATTCTGGGCACTGGGTCAGAGCCTTGCCCACTGCTGGTGATTTCTGGGGTTTCAGAGGTGCCGGAGCTCTGGCCGGGGCCGGGGTGGCAGACGTCCTGGTCTTGACCCCGCTTGTGGGAAGCAGACGGATCCTCCTGGTCTGGAGGTCGACTCCACTGCCAGGCGCTTCGCCGTAGCTGGGTGGCCTTTCTTTATAAATTTAGAGTACCCAATTACTTTTTCCAATTAAGGGTCAATTTAGCGTGGCCAATCCACCTACCCTGCACATCTTTGGGTTGTGGGACCCACGCAGACACGGGGAGAATGTGCAAACTCCACACGGACAGTGACCCAGAGCCGGGATCGAACCTGGGACCTCGGCGCCATGAGGCAGCAGTGCTAACCACTGCGCCACTGTGCCGCCCTGTTGCTGGGTGACCAGATGGAGTTTTTGCACCTCAAGTTCACCATGAGAGGGTCGGTGAAGGCAGGCGGGGGGTTGGGGGGGGGGGGGGGGGGTTGTGGTGAGATTATAATGTTGTATGGGGAAGTGGTGGGGGTGGTCTTACTGTCTGGTTGTTTTCTGTGTTATTGTATGCTTTGTATAAAAATTGTTAAAAATTATAATTAAAATATTTCCCCCCCAAAACCCATAAGTAATAATAATAATAATCGCTTATTGTCACAAGTCGGCTTCAATGAAGTTACTGTGAAAAAACCCTAGTCACCACATTCCGGCGCCTGTTCGGGGAGGCTGTTACGGGAATTGAACCCGGCTGCTGGCCTGCCTTGGTCTGCTTTAAAAGCCAGCTTTTTAGCCCACTGTGCTAAAATCAGCCCCAGGAAACTGAAAATCAAATTAAAGTGCTCCCCTTTTAAAGGAAGGGGCACAATTAACAACTGACTTAATCACAAATGCAAATGAAACCTATAAAGTTAAATAAAAGTGTTATTACAATTATCAATTATACAAGTCCTCATCAGAGAGTTGCTCTACTTTGAGGATGCTGCACTCGCAATCCATATTGAGGAACACTTTCAAATGGACAGACTCTCTCACATCTGTAAAGAGTTCACTTTGACCATCAGCATCAGGAAGACAAATGCCATGTTGCCAGACCATCATCTATCAGCATTGACAATGCTGGAGGTTATTGATAGCTTCACATATCTAGGCTCCACAATCACCAACAATCTGTCATCCGATGCTGTAATCAACTCACGCTCCGTGAAAGCTGCAGCTGTTACGTCCAAGCTGAGTCAGAGAGTGTGGAACAACAGCAACCTGACTGAGACCACCAAACATCCAGTCTATCATGTCTGCATCATCAGTGCACCTACAGTTGTGAGATCTGAACAACATATCCAGGCTGGAGAAAAGGTTGAATAGTTTCCACCTTTGCTGTCTCGGACATATTCTTGGCATCTCTTGTCAGAGCGAGATCGCCAACTCAGAGGTCCTGGAGCATGCTAATTCAATCAACAGCAATCTTGACAATTCCCAGGCCTTTCTGAATGAGGTTCAACAGGTTACCCACACCTGGCAGAATAGGGTGGACACACAATGCTCCATTCAATGTAACTCATGCAGCCCCAGACATCTAAGGGAATCACAGACCTGTTATTGCTCAATCTGACTGTACAGCACTTTAAAAAAAATAAAACATTTACAGTACCCAATTCATTTTTCCAATTAAGGGGCAATTTAGTGTGGCCAATCCACCTAGCCTGCACAGCTTTGGGTTGTGGGGGCGAAACCCACGCAGACACGGGGAGAATGTGCAAACTCCACACGGACAGTGACCCAGAGCCGGGATCGAACCTGGGGACCTCGGCGCCGTGAGGCAACAGGGCTAACCCACTGCGTCACCGTGCTGCCCCTGTGTACAGCACTTAAAAAATTTTTTTACAGGGTGTGGGCATCGCTGGCTAGGCCAGCATTTATTGTCCATCCCGAGCTGCCGTTCAGAACGTGGTGATGGGAGTTTGCCCATTCTCCCCGTGTCTGCGTGGGTTTCGCCCCCACAACCCAAAGATGTGCAGGCTAGGTGGATTGGCCACGCTAAATTGCCCCTTAATTGGAAACAAAATAATTGGGTACTCTAAATTTATTTTTAAAAAGGTGGCGGTAAGCTGCCTTCTTGTACCCGCTGCAGTCCATTTGGTGTAGGTACACCCACAGTGTTGTTAGGGAGGGAGTTCCAGGATTTTGACCCAGCGACAGTGAAGGAACAAACAATATATTTCCAAGTCGGGGCGGTGAGTGACTCGGAGGGGAACCTCCAGGAGGTGGGGTTCCCAGGTATCTGCTGCTCTTGTCCTTCTAGATGGTTGTAGGTTTGAAAGGTTCTGTCTAAGGAACCTTGGTGAGTTACTGCAGTGCATCTTGATGGTACACACGGCTGCCACTGTGCGTCGGTGGTGGAGGGTTTGAATGTTTGTGGAAGGGGGGCTGTTTTGTCCTGGCTGGTATCGAGTTTCTTTAAAAAAAAAAAATTTAGAGTACCCAATTCATTTTTCCAATTAAGGGGCAATTTAATGTGGCCAATTCACCTACCCTGCACATCTTTTGGGTTGTGGGGGCGAAACCCACGCAAACACGGGGGTTTGTGCAAACTCCACACGGATAGAAACGCAGGGCCAGGATCGAACCTGGGACCTTGGCGCCGTGAGGTGTTGAGCTTCTTGAGTATTATTGGAGCTGCACTCATCCAAGCAAGTGGAGAGTATTCCATCACACTCCTGATTTGTGCCTTGTAGGTATCGGACAGGCTGTGGGGGGGGGGGGGGGGGGGGGGAGGTCAGGTGAGTTATTTGTTGCAGGATTCCTAGCCTTTGACCTGCCCTGGTAGACACATTATTAATGTGTGGCTGGGTCCAATTCAGTTTCTGATCAATGGTAACCCCCAGGATGTTGATTGTGGGGATTCAGCGATGGTAATGACATTGAATGTCAAGGGGCGATGGTTAGATCCTCTCTTGTAGGAGATGGTCATTGCCTGGCACTTGTGTGGCGTGAATGTAACTTGCCACTTGTCAGCCCAAACCTGGATAGTGTCCAGGTCTTGCTGCATTTGGACACGGACTGCTTCAGTGTCTGAGGAGTCGCGAATGGTGCTGAACATTGTGCTGTCATCCGCAAACATCCCCATTTCAGATCTTATGCTGGACGGGAGGTCATTGATGAAGCAGCTGAAGATGGTTGGGCCTCGGACACTCTCCTGAGGAATTCCTTTGCAATGATGTCCTGGAGCTGAGATGATTGACCTCCAACCGCCAAGTCTTCAGTACTATTCCTGGAATATTTCACTGAATATTATTGAGAGGTTTGATGCGGACCGCTCGCAGGTCAAGTAACTATTTAACATGGAGGAGTCTCGTTCGTTATCAGAATTGTGTCTTCCACATCCTCCGCAGTCCCAAAGTCACTTGTACTTTTATAGCCTTTCTCGTCCTCGGGGTGCTGCATAGTGTTTTAACTTCAATGAAGTGGATCTGCTGTTGTTATGTAATGAAATGTAGTCATGAATTTGTGCACAGCAAGATCCCACAAACAGCAATGAGGTGTGCTTCAGGCATTCTCTGGTTCAACTGATCCTTCTGGAGTGCATAGCGGATACACAATGGCAGCCTTCCCTCCCGTAAGACAGTGGTTTGCAACACTGTGTTAAGCATCTCCTGCTGAGGTTCAAGAGTCTCACTCTTGGCATGGCGGTCTCTGCTCTATTGGCTGCTGAGGATGACAGGGGAGCTGAGGGAGGTGCACGACTCGCTGCTCTCTGTTTTCTCTGGGCCCCTCTTCCCGACTCAGCTGAACTTTTCATTTCCGCTCGTCTCTTCCAACGCCCTTCCACAGTCAACGTCCAGAGGTGATGGAGGTCAGCGACTGTCGCCCAGCTCAGTGTCAACGTCCGCCATCTTCATATCATGCTTGCAGGTGTCCTTGTAGCACAGGAACCGATGTCAAAGCGATCGTGGCTCTGGGGCTAGTACACCACACTGAAAATGTTTGGATATACAGCTGTGTGGCCACCGTAAACATCATTGGCTTAGCGCTTTGGTGATATATAAATACAAGTCACTTTGGTACGTTCTGAGCAGGTAAAAGTTGCCACATCAATGTAACTCCATTTGGGACGTCCTGAGGATATGAAAGGTGATTTCTTGAGGACGTGCAAGTTTAAAAAAGAATTTAGAGTATCCAACTATACTTTCCCAATTAAGGGGCAATTTAGCACGGCCAATCTACCTATGCTGAACGTCTTTAGGTTGTGGGAGTGAGACCCACGCAGACATGGGTAGAATGTGCAAACTCCACACTGACAGTGACCCAGGGCCAGGATCGAACCTGGGACCTCGGCGCCGTGAGGCAGCAGTGTTAAGAGGATGTGAAAGTTGCTACGTAAACGTAGCTCGATTTGGGACATCCCGAAGATGTAGAAGTTGCCATATCAATGGAACTCAATCTGGGACTTCCTGAGGATGCGGGGCTTGCTATATAAATTGAAGCCGGTTTGGAACATACGGAGGTTGTGAAAGGCGATAAATTAATGCAAGTCACATGGATGAGTATCTCATGATGTGGTAATGTCAACACGTCACTTTGAGATGCCCTCAGCAGGTAAAGACCAACCGCAGCGAAAGGCAGCTCCTGAGGAGGGAGGGGAGGGGGGAGGATGGGGGGAGGGGGGGAGAGGAGGGGAAGTAGAGCAGGGGAGGGGATGAGGGATGGGAGGAGGAGGGTGGGAGGGAGAATGATGGCAGGGGGAGTAGTGGAGGGGGATGAGGGGGGACGGATGCGAGGAGGAGGGGGAGGAGGGTAGGAAGGAGGGGAGTGTGGGGAGGGGGATGTGGGGGTGTGGTGTGAAGGGAGGGGGATTTGGGGGGAGGGGTGTGAGGGGGAGGGGGATGTGTGGGGGGAGGGGGATGTGTGGGGGGAGGGGGATGTGTGGAGGAGGGAGGGGGATGTGTGGGGGGAGGGGGATGTGTGGAGGGAGGGGGATGTGTGGGGGGGGAGGGGGATGTGTGGGGGAGGTGCAGGTGCATGTGTGGGGGTGGGGCATGTGTGGGGTGAGGGGAAGGTGTGTGGGGGACAGGGGAAGTGGGGGAGGGGGATGTTGGGGGTAGGGGGATGTTGGGGGTAGGGGGGAGAGGGGTGGGGGGGAGTGGAATGTGGGGAGGTGGTTGTGGGGGAGATGGGGTATGAGGGGGATGTGGGGAGGGGTATGTTGGGGTGAGGGAGGGGGAGGAGGTGTGGGGGTGGAGGGGGACAGGGGTGGGGGTAGGAGGGAGAGGGGTGGGGGGAGTGGGGGAGGGGAATGTGGGGGTGGGGAGATGGGGGAGGGGCGTGAGGGGGATGTGGCGAGGGGTATGTTGGGGTGAGGGAGGGGGAGGAGGTGTGGGGGTGGAGGGGGAGTGGGGGAGGGGAATGTGGGGGTGGGGAGATGGGGGAGGGGCGTGAGGGGGATGTGGGGAGGGGTATGTTGGGGTGAGGGAGGGGGACAAGGGTGGGGGGATGTGGGGGTAGGAGGGAGAGGGGTTGGGGAGTGGAATGTGGGGGTGGGGAGGTGTTTGTGGGGAGATGGGGTATGAGGGGGAGGGGTGTGGGGGGGGATGTGGAGGGGGACAGGGGTGGGGGGGGAGGGTGATGTGAGGGGGAGGGGATTGTGGGTGGGAGGGGGAGGGGGGGTTTGGGGAGGGGGGTGGACGGGTGAGGGGGCGGGGCGCCCTTTTCCTGACGCGGCAGTGACGTCAGAGCCGCGGCCGCTGATTGGCCGGCGGGGGCCCGGAGCGCGGCCAATCAGAGCTGGGTTGCTAACACGCCCCGTTTATTTTTAGTCGGGCCGGAGCGCCGCCGTGCGTGGTGCGTGGCCGGATCCTGCCGCGGGAGAGGAAGTAGATCCTGGCCTGTGTGTGTGTGTGTGTGAGGGGCAGGAAGTAGTCCCGGATCGGGGGGGGCCTATTGACCGTGTGGAGGTGAAGCTGATATACGTGCGCCGGGGAGCGAGCGGGGGGAAAGTTTGGGGCAGAAGCGGCGGCTCGGGGCTGAGAGGCGGCGGCGGGGAGGCAGCGGACCGGGACCGAATCCCAGCTCGGCAAGTAAGCCTGTCCCCGTCTCGCAGCCCGGAAACCCCACCCCAGCCTGTCCAGGAGCGGCGGGCGGGGGGCGTCAAATCCCTTTAAATCCTGAGGGGGGGGTGACACCAGCTCCTGTCCCCCCCCCCCCCCGGGTGAGGGAGGCCCTTTACCCCCCCCCCCCCCCCCCAATAAACCCCAGTCAGGGGGTTACCCCCCCCCCCCCCATAGACGTTGCTGTCACTGGGGCGGCCCGAGGTTGTTTTATAGAATTTCAATTAAAGGCCCCCCCCCCGGCTTTAGGGGTTAGGGGGGGGGTCAGGCCCGGGGATTAATATTATATTGAGGGAGGGGGGTTGTTTTGGGGGTGGGGGGGGTTTGAGGGAGGGGGGTTGTTTTGGGGGTGGGGGGGTTGAGGGAGGGGGGTTGTTTTGGGGGTGGGGGGGTTGAGGGAGGGGGGTTGTTTTGGGGGTGGGGGGGTTTGGTTTGGGGGAGGGGGGTTGTTTTGGGGGTGGGGGGGTTGAGGGAGGGGGGTTGTTTTGGGGGTGGGGGGGTTGAGGGAGGGGGGTTGTTTTGGGGGTGGGGGGGGTTGAGGGAGGGGGGTTGTTTTGGGGGTGGGGGGGGGGTTGAGGGAGGGGGGTTGTTTTGGGGGTGGGGGGGTTGGTTTTGGGGGAGGGGGGTTGTTTTGGGGGTGGGGGGGGGTTGAGGGAGGGGGGTTGTTTTGGGGGTGGGGGGGTTGTTTTGGGGGTGGGGGGGGTTTGAGGGAGGGGGGTTGTTTTGGGGGTGGGGGGGTTGAGGGAGGGGGGTTGTTTTGGGGGTGGGGGGGTTGAGGGAGGGGGGTTGTTTTGGGGGTGGGGGGGGTTGAGGGAGGGGGGTTGTTTGGGGGTGGGGGGGGTTGAGGGAGGGGGGTTGTTTTGGGGGTGGGGGGGGTTGAGGGAGGGGGGTTGTTTTGGGGGTGGGGGGGGTTGAGGGAGGGGGGTTGTTTTGGGGGTGGGGGGGTTTGGTTTGGGGGAGGGGGGTTGTTTTGGGGGTGGGGGGGGGTTGAGGGAGGGGGGTTGTTTTGGGGGTGGGGGGGTTGTTTTGGGGGTGGGGGGGGTTTGAGGGAGGGGGGTTGTTTTGGGGGTGGGGGGGTTGAGGGAGGGGGGTTGTTTTGGGGGTGGGGGGGGTTGAGGGAGGGGGGTTGTTTTGGGGGTGGGGGGGTTTGGTTTGGGGGAGGGGGGTTGTTTTGGGGGTGGGGGGGGGTTGAGGGAGGGGGGTTGTTTTGGGGGTGGGGGGGGTTGAGGGAGGGGGGTTGTTTTGGGGGTGGGGGGGTTGAGGGAGGGGGGGTTGTTTTGGGGGTGGGGGGTTTGGTTTGGGGGAGGGGGGTTGTTTTGGGGGTGGGGGGGTTGAGGGGAGGGGGGGTTGTTTTGGGGGTGGGGGGGGTTGTTTTGGGGGTGGGGGGGGGTTTGAGGGAGGGGGGTTGTTTTGGGGGTGGGGGGGGGGTTGAGGGAGGGGGGTTGTTTTGGGGGTGGGGGGGGTTGAGGGAGGGGGGTTGTTTTGGGGGTGGGGGGGTTGTTTTGGGGTGGGGGGGTTTGAGGGAGGGGGGTTGTTTTGGGGGTGGGGGGGTTTGAGGGAGGGGGGTTGTTTTGGGGGTGGGGGGGGTTGAGGGAGGGGGGGTTGTTTTGGGGGTGGGGGGGTTGAGGGAGGGGGTTGTTTTGGGGGTGGGGGGGTTTGAGGGAGGGGGGTTGTTTGGGGGGGGGGGGTTTGAGGGAGGGGGGTTGTTTTGGGGGTGGGGGGTTTGTTGACGTGTTTTCAGTCATTCCACAGCCAAGTCCGACAGGTCGGTTCATTTATTTGTCTTGAGGGGAGGCGGTTTAAACCCTCAATGTCATATTGGGGAGGGTGAGAGGGAGGGGGGTGAGGGTACTTGTGTTTCTGCCTGACTCCCTCGTTCAATGGGAGGCAGGGGGAGATTCAATCCTCTGTCATATTGGGGGGGGGACGGAGGGGAGTATTTGTTTCTTCTCTTTCTCATTTCCACCCCCCCCCCCCTTCTGGAAAAATTGTTTTTCTTTCCTCTCATTCTCCTCTGCCTCCTCTT